>NW_028125629.1:0-274800 GCF_965194825.1 Balaenoptera physalus
GCTCTTTGAGGCACCATACATGAGCCTGGAGATAATCACAAAACATGAAGTAGGTCAGAAAGCAAAAGCCCTATATCCTATATTATCACTTATGGCATTATCTAATAACTGACACAGATGAACATATTTCCAAAGAGAAAGACACTCTCAGGCTGAGAAAACAAACTATGCTCATCGAAAAGGAAAGGAGGAGGGAAATTGAGAAATGAAGATTAGTGTTCCTATACATATACAAATACATAGTATATACATGTATCAAAAATACCAAACATATAGCAAGGGAGGGCGACGGAACACTAATATTTTACATGGGAAGAGGATCTGTACATTAATAGACATACATAATGTACAAAGGAACCAGATTGTGTACACCTAGGACAAACAGTATTCTAAACTTTACCCAGATTAAAAAAAATTTTAGAAACCAAGAAGAAGTAATGAGACATAAACTTATGGGGATTTCTCCTGGCAAATTCCATTCTAATTTGCAACCTAGGACAATGACTTCCAGACGGGCTCTGCTGCCTTAGTACCCAGATTGGGGAGAGAAGAAATGCTACCTCCTTGTGGCCGTTTCCCACAACAGTAGCTTTGAACCCACTGCAAAATGTCACTAAATTTTCACCAACTTGCAGTTCTGTAAATGGCACCTGCCCTCCAGAAAATTTCTGGGGTCAAAAATCGACCCAAAAATTCAGAAGAGGGCAACCTTCGAAGAAGACAATTTCAAGAGCTATATAGTACTCACGGTTTTTTCTTTTAAGAGAAAAGAAAAAGGCGTAGGATTATGATGAATTTTAAAAATTTTAATGGCATGCATACCCATATTACATAAACCTATCAGCTCACAGCAGTCAGAATGGACATTAGGAAAACTGCTGCAAAAAATCAATGGTGAAGGGAATGTGGAGAAATGCGTACCCTCGGTTGTAAGGGGAGGCATGTAAAGAGCCACTAATGAAAACACAATGTAGGTGCTTTGAAAAGGGAAACATTGAGCTACCAGTCAATCAATCACAATCACTTCTTGGCCTATCACCTGAGAAAATGAGAATCAAAAAGTCACAGGCTGGCAAACCTGTACGCCAGCAAGATTTACCATAGCCAGCACTTGGAAGCAATGAAAATGTCCATCAACTGAGGAATGCACCAAGAAGAAGTGGTCCACGTACACAATGGAATATTACTGTAATAATAAATATAAATTAAATTTAAAAACACACAAAAGCAAGGAGACATCAACATTTTTGGGTTTATCCGGGCACTTTGCCCTCTAATTTATAACCGAAGAACACCACTGGCCGGTAGGTCTCTTTCCCTAGTACCAGCAAGGGTAACGTAGAAATGCTGCCGCTCTCTGGCCGTTACCTGCAAAAGCAGGTTTAAAGCCTGAGCTAATGGTCACTTCATATGAACAAGTACTGCAGGGCTGTAAATGAAACCTGCCCTCAAAATGTCTTGAGGGAGGTAATCGCCAAAATATTTCAAAGGGTGACACATACTTTAAGAAAACACTTTGAAGAAATAAGCTCTAATCACAGCTGGGAAAATAGAAATGACATGTCTTAAAGCTCAATTTCTACACATTATGAGACACATGCAAATTCAACCACAAAGAGGTATCATCTCACACCACTCAGAATAACAATCAGCAAAAGGTACAAAGAATAAATCCTGAAGGTGCTGGGAAGAAATACATACGCTCCACTTTAAGTGGGATGTAACCTGGAAAGAACCACTAAGGAGAACAGAATAGAGGTGCCTTTAAAAGGTAAACATTGAGCTACCATATGATCCAGCAGACTTATTCCTGGACCTATAAACTAAGAAGACAGGATTGGAAGGACACAGGCAGGCAAATCTGCATTGCATAATATTACAATAGCCAATATACGGAAGAAACCAAAAAGTCCACCGACAGATGGGTGGACCAAGAAGAACTGCTACCTGTACAGATGGAATATGAGCTAATGAAAAAATGAAACAATGCCATTTGCAGCACCACAGTTGAGTCTAGAAGTAATCACGCAACTTGGAGTGAGTGAGAAAGCGAAAGACACATATCGTATCATATCACATATAGGGGTTACCTAAAAAATGATACAAACAATGATATTTCCACAGAGAAACACTATCATAGAATCAATAAAAAGAAACTTATGGTTCACCAAATAGAAAGGTGTGAGGATTGGATACATTACCATATTGAGGTTAACAGAGAGATACAAACACATGTGAAATATATAATCACCAAAGACCTACGCAATACCAAGAGGAGACTACTCAACATTGTGTCATAACCTACATTTGAAAAGGCTCCATAGAAGAATAGATATATGTATATGTGTGAAAGAACCCCATCTTGCACACCTAGAACAAACAAAACATTGTAATCAAGTTTGCTGTGATAAAAAATAAAAATTAAGTTAAAAATAGCAACAAGAAGTAATGAGACATACACTTAAAGGGCTTTGTCCTCGCACATTCCATTCTAATTTACAACCTAGAACACCACTTCCAGTAAGGCTCTGTTGCCCTAGTAAGCAGATTTGGTAAAGGAGAAATGCTGCCGCCTTGTGGCCGATTCCCGCAAGAGCAGTTTTTAACCCAAAGCTAATGGTCACTTACCATTCACAAGGACTCAGGGCTGTAAAGGACACCTGCCCTCAAAATTGTGCTGAGGTAGGGAATGGATAAAAAAAATCAAAACAGGCAAAATTTTCAAGAAGATAGTATGCAGAGGTTAGTTTTACTCACTCTCTTTTTAAAGAAAGGAAAATGGATAAAAGCTCAACCTCAGGAAGTATTAGGCTCATGCAATCTAATCTACAAAAGTTTCCAACTCACACCAGTCGAATGACCATTGGCAAAAAGTCTACAAATAATAAATGCTGAAGAGGTTTTAGAGAACTGTGTACCCTCTAGCTGCTGGTGAGATGTAAAAGGGTTAAATGCTAATAATGAGAACAGAAAGGAGCTGCGTTTAAAAGGAAAAATTGAGGTACCATTCAATCCAGCAGGTGCACCAATGGGCCTCTCACCTGAGAAGACCAGAATGAAGAAGACTCGGGCTGCAAAAGCTGCACTGCAGCCTTATTCACAATAGACAAGACAGAGAAGCAACCAAAATGTCCATCAACAGATGAAAGGATAAAGAAGAAGTGGTCCATGTACACAAAGAATACTAGCCATGGAAAACAATGAAACAGTGCTCTTTGAGGCACCATAGATGATCTTGGAGATAATCACAGAACGTGAGGTAAGTCGGAAAGCAAAAGTCCTATATCCTACGATATCACTTATAGGCGTAATCTAATAACTGACACAAATGAACATATTTCCACAGAGAAAGTCAATCAAAGACTTATTAAAAAAAATACTACGCGTATCTAAAAGGAAAGGTGGGGGGAATGGATAAATGAAGATTAGCGTTACCATATGTATACAAATATATATTATATACATATATCAAATAGACCGACCATATTGCAAGGAAGGTTTTCGAAACACTCTGTAATAATTTACAAGGGAAGAGGATCTCTACATAAATAGGTATATAGAATATGTAGATGAACCAGAGTGTGTACACCTTGGACAAGCAACATTCTAAACATTACCCCAAATGAAAAAATTAAAACAACGAATTAGGAGTAATGAGACATAAACTTAAGGGGGGTTTTCCTGGCACATTCCATTCAAACTTACAACCTAGTCAAACGACTTCCAGAACGGCTCTGCTGCCCTAGTACCCAGATTTGGGAATGGAGAAATGCTGCATCCTTGTGGCCATTTCCCACAAGAGCAGCTTTAAACCCACTGCAAAAGGTCACTAAATATTCACCCATTGCTGTTCTGTAAATGACACCTGCCCACCAAAAAATACTGAGGTCGAAAATCGACCAAAAAATTCTAGAGTGCAACCTTCCAAAAAACAAAATTTGAAGAGGTATATTATAATAACACTTTTTTTCTTTTTTCTTTTAACAGAAAAGGAAAAGCCGTGGAGAAATGACGAATTGTAGGAATTTTTACAGACATGTAAACCCAAATTCCAAAAACCTATCAGCTCACAGCAGTCAGAATGGCCATCAACAAAAATGCTGCAAACAATAAATGCTGACATGATTGTGGAGAAATGCATACCCTCGATTCTAAGTGGGACTTGGTAAGAGCCACTAATGAAAGCACAATTGAGGTGCCTTGAAAAGGTAAACGTTGAGCTACCATACCAGTCAATCAATCATACCCACTGCTGGGTCTATCACCTGAGAAAATGAAAATCAAAAATCACAGGCTGGCAATCCTGCACTCCAGCAGTATTTACCATAGGCAACGCTTGGAAGCAACGAAAATGTCCATCAACAGAGGAATGCACCAAGAAGAAGTGGTCCATGTACACAATGGAATATTAGCCATGGAAAACATTGAAGCACTGCTCTTTGAGGCACCATACATGACCCTGGAGATAATCACAAAACAGGAAGTAGGTTGGAAAGCAAAAGACATATATCCTATATTATCACTTATGGCATTATCTTATAACTGACACAGAGGAACATATTTCCAAAGAGAAAGACACTCACAGGCTTAGAAAACAAACTATGCTCATCCAAAAGGAAAGAAGGGGGAAATTGAGAAATGAAGATTAGTGTTACTATACATATACAAATACATATTATATATACGTATCAAAAAGACCGAACATATAGCAAGGGAGGTCGATGGAACACTGTAATATTTCACATGGGAAGAGGATCTGTACATTAATAGACATACATAATGTACAAATGAACCAGATTGTGTACACCTAGGATAAACAATATTCTAAGCTTTACCCAGATTAAAAACATTTTAACAAACAAGAAGAAGTAATGAGACATAAACTTATGGGGTTTTCTCCTGGCAAATTCCATTCTAATTTACAACCTAGGACAATGACTTCCAGAAAGGCTCTGCTGCCCTAGTACCCAGATTGGGGAATGGAGAAATGCTACCTCCTTGTGTCCGTTTCCCACAACAGCAGCTTTGAACCCACTGCAAACGGTCACTAAATTTTCACCAACTTGCAGTTCTGTAAATGGCACCTGACTTCCAGAAAATTTCTGGGGTCAAAAATCAACCAAAAAATTCAGAAGAGGGCAACCTTCGAAGACGACAAGTTCAAGAGCTATATTGTACTCACGGTTTTTTCTTTTAAGAGAAAAGAAAAAGGCGTAGGAATATGATGAATTTTAAGAATTTTAATGACATGCATACCCATATTACAAAAACCTATCAGCTCACAGCAGTCAGAATGGCCATTAGGAAAAATGCTGCAAAAAATCAATTGTGAAGGGAGTGTGGAGAAATGCGTACCCTCGGTTGTAAGGGGGGGCATGTAAGAGCCACTAATGAAAACACAGTGTAGGTGCTTTGAAAAGGGAAACATTGAGCTACCAGTCAATCAATCACAACCACTGCTTGGCCTATCACCTGAGGAAATGAGAATCAAAAAGTCACAGGCTGGCAAACCTGTACGCCAACAAGATTTACCATAGCCAGCACTTGGAAGCAATGAAAATGTCCATCAACTGAGGAATGCACCAAGAAGAAGTGGTCCACGTACACAATGTTATATTACTCTAATAATAAATATAAATTCAATTTAAAAACAAACAAAAGCAAGGAGACATCAACATTTGTGGGTTTATCCGGGCACATTGCACTCTAATTTATAACGGAAGAACACCACTGGCCGATAGGTCTGTTTCCCTAGTACCAACATGGGGAACGTAGAAAGGCAGCCGCTCTCTGGCCGTTACCTGCAAAAGCAGGTTTAAAGCCTGAGCTAATGGTCACTTCATATGAACAAGTACTGCAGGGCTGTAAATGAAACCTGCCCTCAAAATGTCTTGAGGGAGATAATGGCCAAAATATTTCAAATGGTGACACATACTTTAAGAAAACACTTTGAAGAAATAAGCTCTAATCACAGCTGGAAAAATAAAAAGGACATGTCTTAAAGCTCAATTTCTACACATTATGAGACACATGCAAATTCATCCACAAACTGGTATGAGCTCACACCACTCAGAATAACCATCAGCAAAAACTACAAAGAATAAATGCTGAAGGTGCTGGGAAGATATACATACGCTCCACTTTAAGTGGGACGTAACCTGAAAAGAGCCACTAAGGAGAACAGAACAGAGGTGCCTTTAAATGGTAAACATTGAGGAACCATAAGATCCAGCAGACCTATTCCTGGACCTATAAACTAAGAAGACAGAATTGGAAGGACACAGCCACACAAATCGGCATTGCATAGTGTTACAATAGCCAAGATATGGAAGTAACCAAAAAGTCCACCGACAGATGGGTGGACAAAAAAGAACTGCTACCTGTACAGATGGAATATGAGCTAGTGAAAAAATGAAACAATGCCATTTGCAGCACCATAGATGAGTCTAGAAGTAATCACGCAACTTGGAGTAAGTGAGAAAGCGAAAGACACATATCCTATCATATCACATATAGGGGTTACCTAAAAAATGATACAAACAAAGATATTTACACAGAGAAACACTATCATACCATCAATAAAAAAACTTATGGTTCACCAAATAGAAAGGTGTGAGGATTGGATACATTACCGTATTGAGGTTAACAGAGAGATACAAACACCTGTGAAATATATAATCACCAAAGACCTACGCAATACCAAGAGAAGACTACTAAACACTGTGTCATAACCTACATGGGAAAAGGATCTAAAGAAGAATAGATATATGTATATGTGTGAAAGAACCCCATCTTGCACACCTAGAACAAACAAAACATTGTAATCAAGTTTGCTGTGATAAAAAATAAAAATTAAGTTAAAAATACCAACAAGAAGTAATGAGACATACACTTAAAGGGCGTTTTCCTCGCACATGCCATTCTAATTTACAACCTAGAACACCACTTCCAGTAAGGCTCTGTTGCCCTAGTAACCAGATTTGGTAAAGGAGAAATGCTGCCGCCTTGTGGCCGATTCCCAGAAGGGCAGCATTTAACCCACAGCTAATGGTCATTTACCATTCACAAGGACTCAGGGCTGTAAAGGACACCTGCCCTCAAAATTGTGCTGAGGTAGGGAATGGATAAAAAAATTCAAAACAGGCAAAATTTTCACGAAGATAGTATGAAGAGGTAAGTTTTACTCACTCTTTTTAAAGAAAGGAAAATGGTTAAAAGCTCAACCTCAGGAAGTATTAGACTCATGCAATCTAATCTACAAAAAGTTTTCAACTCACACCAGTGGACTGACTATTGGCAAAAAGTCTACAAACAATAAATGCTGAATAGGTTTTAGAGAACTGTGTACCCTCTAGGTGCTGGTGAGATGTAAAAGGGTTAAACGCTAATAATGAGAACAGGAAAGAGCTGCGTTTAAAAGGAAAAATTGAGGTACCAGTCAATCCAGCAGGTGCACCAATGGGCCTCTCACCTGAGAAGACCAGAATGAAGAAATCCCGGGCTGCGAAATCTGCACTGCAGCCTTATTCACAATAGACAAGACAGTGAAGCAACCAAAATGTCCATCAACAGATGAAAGGATAAAGAAGAAATGGTCCATGTACACAATGAAAACCAGCCATGGAAAACATTGGAAAACTGCTCTTTGAGGCACAATAGATGATCTTGGAGATAATCACAGAACATGAGGTAAGTCGGAAAGCAAAAGTCCTATATCCTATGATATCACTTATAGGCGTTATCTAATAACTGAAACAAATGAACATATTTCCACAGAGAAAGTCAATCACAGACTTATTAAAAAAGAACTATTCTTATCTAAAAGGAAAGGTGGGGGGAATGGATAAATGAAGATTAGCGTTACCATATGTATACAAATACATATTATATACATATATCAAAAAGACCGACCATATAGCAAGGAAGGATTATGGAACACTCTGTAATAATTTACACGGGAAGAGGATCTCTACATAAATAGGTATATAGAATATGTAGATGAACTAGAGTGTGTACACCTTGGACAAGCAACATTCTAACCATTACCCCAATTGAAAAAATTAAAACAACGAACTAGGAGTAATGAGACATAAACTTATGGGGGGTTTTCCTGGCACATTCCATCCAAATTTAAAACCTAGGCAAACAACTTCCAGAAAGGCTCTGCTGCCCTAGTACCCAGATTTGGGAATGGAGAAATGCTGCATTCTTGTGGCCGTTTCCCACAACAGCAGCTTTGAACCCCCTGCAAAAGGTCACTAAATATTCACCAATTGCAGGTCTGTAAATGACACCGGCCCTCCAAAAAATAGTGAGGTCGAAAATCGACCCAAAAAATTCTAGAGTGCAACCTTCCAAAAAGAAAATTTGAAGAGATATATTATACTCACACTTTTTTTCTTTTTTCTTTTAACAGAAAAGAAAAAGGCGTGGAAAAATGATGAATTGTAGGAATGTTTACAGACATGTAAACCCAAATTACAAAAACCTATCAGCTCACACCAGTCAGAATGGCCATCAACAAAAATGCTGCAAACAATAAATGCTGACGTGATTGTGGAGAAATGCGTACCCTCGATTCTAAGGGGGACGTGGTAAGAGCCACTAATGAAAGCACAATTGAGGTTCCTTGAAAAGGTAAACGTTGAGCTACCATACCAGTCAATCAATCATACCCACTGCTGGGTCTATCACCTGAGCAAATGAAAATCAAAAATCACAGGCTGGCAATCCTGCACTCCAGCAATATTTACCATAGGCAACACTTGGAAGCAACGAAAATGTCCATCAACAGAGGAATGCACCAAGAAGAAGTGGTCCATGTACACAATGGAATATTAGCCATGGAAAACATTGAAGCACTGCTCTTTGAGGCACCATACATGAGCCTGGAGATAATCACAAAACATGAAGTAGGTCAGAAAGCAAAAGCCCTATATCCTATATTATCACTTATGGCATTATCTAATAACTGACACAGATGAACATATTTCCAAAGAGAAAGACACTCTCAGGCTTAGAAAACAAACTATGCTCATCGAAAAGGAAAGGAGGAGGGAAATTGAGAAATGAAGATTAGTGTTCCTATACATATACAAATACATAGTATATACATGTATTAAAAATACCAAACATATAGCAAGGGAGGGCGACGGAACACTAATATTTTACATGGGAAGAGGATCTGTACATTAATAGACATACATAATGTACAAATGAACCAGATTGTGTACACCTAGGACAAACAGTATTCTAAACTTTACCCAGATTAAAAAAAATTTTAGAAACCAAGAAGAAGTAATGAGACATAAACTTATGGGGATTTCTCCTGGCAAATTCCATTCTAATTTGCAACCTAGGACAATGACTTCCAGACAGGCTCTGCTGCCTTAGTACCCAGATTGGGGAGAGGAGAAATGCTACCTCCTTGTGGCCGTTTCCCACAACAGTAGCTTTGAACCCACTGCAAAATGTCACTAAATTTTCACCAACTTGCAGTTCTGTAAATGGCACCTGCCCTCCAGAAAATTTCTGGGGTCAAAAATCGACCCAAAAATTCAGAAGAGGGCAACCTTTGAAGACGACAATTTCAAGAGCTATATTGTACTCACGGTTTTTTCTTTTAAGAGAAAAGAAAAAGGCGTAGGAATATGATGAATTTTAAGAATTTTAATGACATGCATACCCATATTACAAAAACCTATCAGCTCACAGCAGTCAGAATGGCCATTAGGAAAAATGCTGCAAAAAATCAATGGTGAAGGGAGTGTGGAGAAATGCGTACCCTCGGTTGTAAGGGGGGGCCTGTAAGAGCCACTAATGAAAACACAGTGTAGGTGCTTTGAAAAGGGAAACATTGAGCTACCAGTCAATCAATCACAACCACTGCTTGGCCTATCACCTGAGGAAATGAGAATCAAAAAGTCACAGGCTGGCAAACCTGTACGCCAGCAAGATTTACCATAGCCAGCACTTGGAAGCAATGAAAATGTCCATCAACTGAGGAATGCACCAAGAAGAAGTGGTCCACGTACACAATGTTATATTACTCTAATAATAAATATAAATTCAATTTAAAAACAAACAAAAGCAAGGAGACATCAACATTTGTGGGTTTATCCGGGCACATTGCACTCTAATTTATAACGGAAGAACACCACTGGCCGATAGGTCTGTTTCCCTAGTACCAACATGGGGAACGTAGAAAGGCAGCCGCTCTCTGGCCGTTACCTGCAAAAGCAGGTTTAAAGCCTGAGCTAATGGTCACTTCATATGAACAAGTACTGCAGGGCTGTAAATGAAACCTGCCCTCAAAATGTCTTGAGGGAGATAATGGCCAAAATATTTCAAATGGTGACACATACTTTAAGAAAACACTTTGAAGAAATAAGCTCTAATCACAGCTGGAAAAATAAAAAGGACATGTCTTAAAGCTCAATTTCTACACATTATGAGACACATGCAAATTCATCCACAAACTGGTATGAGCTCACACCACTCAGAATAACCATCAGCAAAAACTACAAAGAATAAATGCTGAAGGTGCTGGGAAGATATACATACGCTCCACTTTAAGTGGGACGTAACCTGAAAAGAGCCACTAAGGAGAACAGAACAGAGGTGCCTTTAAATGGTAAACATTGAGGAACCATAAGATCCAGCAGACCTATTCCTGGACCTATAAACTAAGAAGACAGAATTGGAAGGACACAGCCACGCAAATCGGCATTGCATAGTGTTACAATAGCCAAGATATGGAAGTAACCAAAAAGTCCACCGACAGATGGGTGGACAAAAAAGAACTGCTACCTGTACAGATGGAATATGAGCTAGTGAAAAAATGAAACAATGCCATTTGCAGCACCATAGATGAGTCTAGAAGTAATCACGCAACTTGGAGTAAGTGAGAAAGCGAAAGACACATATCCTATCATATCACATATAGGGGTTACCTAAAAAATGATACAAACAAAGATATTTACACAGAGAAACACTATCATACCATCAATAAAAAAACTTATGGTTCACCAAATAGAAAGGTGTGAGGATTGGATACATTACCGTATTGAGGTTAACAGAGAGATACAAACACCTGTGAAATATATAATCACCAAAGACCTACGCAATACCAAGAGAAGACTACTAAACACTGTGTCATAACCTACATGGGAAAAGGATCTAAAGAAGAATAGATATATGTATATGTGTGAAAGAACCCCATCTTGCACACCTAGAACAAACAAAACATTGTAATCAAGTTTGCTGTGATAAAAAATAAAAATTAAGTTAAAAATACCAACAAGAAGTAATGAGACATACACTTAAAGGGCTTTGTCCTCGCACATTCCATTCTAATTTACAACCTAGAACACCACTTCCAGTAAGGCTCTGTTGCCCTAGTAAGCAGATTTGGTAAAGGAGAAATGCTGCCGCCTTGTGGCCGATTCCCGCAAGAGCAGTTTTTAACCCAAAGCTAATGGTCACTTACCATTCACAAGGACTCAGGGCTGTAAAGGACACCTGCCCTCAAAATTGTGTTGAGGTAGGGAATGGATAAAAAAAATCAAAACAGGCAAAATTTTCAAGAAGATAGTATGCAGAGGTTAGTTTTACTCACTCTCTTTTTAAAGAAAGGAAAATGGATAAAAGCTCAACCTCAGGAAGTATTAGGCTCATGCAATCTAATCTACAAAAGTTTCCAACTCACACCAGTCGAATGACCATTGGCAAAAAGTCTACAAATAATAAATGCTGAAGAGGTTTTAGAGAACTGTGTACCCTCTAGCTGCTGGTGAGATGTAAAAGGGTTAAATGCTAATAATGAGAACAGAAAGGAGCTGCGTTTAAAAGGAAAAATTGAGGTACCATTCAATCCAGCAGGTGCACCAATGGGCCTCTCACCTGAGAAGACCAGAATGAAGAAGACTCGGGCTGCAAAAGCTGCACTGCAGCCTTATTCACAATAGACAAGACAGAGAAGCAACCAAAATGTCCATCAACAGATGAAAGGATAAAGAAGAAGTGGTCCATGTACACAAAGAATACTAGCCATGGAAAACAATGAAACAGTGCTCTTTGAGGCACCATAGATGATCTTGGAGATAATCACAGAACGTGAGGTAAGTCGGAAAGCAAAAGTCCTATATCCTACGATATCACTTATAGGCGTAATCTAATAACTGACACAAATGAACATATTTCCACAGAGAAAGTCAATCAAAGACTTATTAAAAAAAATACTACGCGTATCTAAAAGGAAAGGTGGGGGGAATGGATAAATGAAGATTAGCGTTACCATATGTATACAAATATATATTATATACATATATCAAATAGACCGACCATATTGCAAGGAAGGTTTTCGAAACACTCTGTAATAATTTACAAGGGAAGAGGATCTCTACATAAATAGGTATATAGAATATGTAGATGAACCAGAGTGTGTACACCTTGGACAAGCAACATTCTAAACATTACCCCAAATGAAAAAATTAAAACAACGAATTAGGAGTAATGAGACATAAACTTAAGGGGGGTTTTCCTGGCACATTCCATTCAAACTTACAACCTAGTCAAACGACTTCCAGAACGGCTCTGCTGCCCTAGTACCCAGATTTGGGAATGGAGAAATGCTGCATCCTTGTGGCCATTTCCCACAAGAGCAGCTTTAAACCCACTGCAAAAGGTCACTAAATATTCACCCATTGCTGTTCTGTAAATGACACCTGCCCACCAAAAAATACTGAGGTCAAAAATCGACCAAAAAATTCTAGAGTGCAACCTTCCAAAAAACAAAATTTGAAGAGGTATATTATAATAACACTTTTTTTCTTTTTTCTTTTAACAGAAAAGGAAAAGCCGTGGAGAAATGACGAATTGTAGGAATTTTTACAGACATGTAAACCCAAATTCCAAAAACCTATCAGCTCACAGCAGTCAGAATGGCCATCAACAAAAATGCTGCAAACAATAAATGCTGACGTGATTGTGGAGAAATGCATACCCTCGATTCTAAGTGGGACTTGGTAAGAGCCACTAATGAAAGCACAATTGAGGTGCCTTGAAAAGGTAAACGTTGAGCTACCATATCAGTCAATCAATCATACCCACTGCTGGGTCTATCACCTGAGAAAATGAAAATCAAAAATCACAGGCTGGCAATCCTGCACTCCAGCAGTATTTACCATAGGCAACGCTTGGAAGCAACGAAAATGTCCATCAACAGAGGAATGCACCAAGAAGAAGGGGTCCATGTACACAATGGAATATTAGCCATGGAAAACATTGAAGCACTGCTCTTTGAGGCACCATACATGACCCTGGAGATAATCACAAAACAGGAAGTAGGTTGGAAAGCAAAAGACATATATCCTATATTATCACTTATGGCATTATCTTATAACTGACACAGAGGAACATATTTCCAAAGAGAAAGACACTCACAGGCTTAGAAAACAAACTATGCTCATCCAAAAGGAAAGAAGGGGGAAATTGAGAAATGAAGATTAGTGTTACTATACATATACAAATACATATTATATATACGTATCAAAAAGACCGAACATATAGCAAGGGAGGTCGATGGAACACTGTAATATTTCACATGGGAAGAGGATCTGTACATTAATAGACATACATAATGTACAAATGAACCAGATTGTGTACACCTAGGATAAACAATATTCTAAGCTTTACCCAGATTAAAAACATTTTAAAAACCAAGAAGAAGTAATGAGACATAAACTTATGGGGTTTTCTCCTGGCAAATTCCATTCTAATTTACAACCTAGGACAATGACTTCCAGAAAGGCTCTGCTGCCCTAGTACCCAGATTGGGGAATGGAGAAATGCTACCTCCTTGTGTCCGTTTCCCACAACAGCAGCTTTGAACCCACTGCAAACGGTCACTAAATTTTCACCAACTTGCAGTTCTGTAAATGGCACCTGACTTCCAGAAAATTTCTGGGGTCAAAAATCAACCAAAAAATTCAGAAGAGGGCAACCTTCGAAGACGACAATTTCAAGAGCTATATTGTACTCACGGTTTTTTCTTTTAAGAGAAAAGAAAAAGGCGTAGGAATATGATGAATTTTAAGAATTTTAATGACATGCATACCCATATTACAAAAACCTATCAGCTCACAGCAGTCAGAATGGCCATTAGGAAAAATGCTGCAAAAAATCAATGGTGAAGGGAGTGTGGAGAAATGCGTACCCTCGGTTGTAAGGGGGGGCATGTAAGAGCCACTAATGAAAACACAGTGTAGGTGCTTTGAAAAGGGAAACATTGAGCTACCAGTCAATCAATCACAACCACTGCTTGGCCTATCACCTGAGGAAATGAGAATCAAAAAGTCACAGGCTGGCAAACCTGTACGCCAGCAAGATTTACCATAGCCAGCACTTGGAAGCAATGAAAATGTCCATCAACTGAGGAATGCACCAAGAAGAAGTGGTCCACGTACACAATGTTATATTACTCTAATAATAAATATAAATTCAATTTAAAAACAAACAAAAGCAAGGAGACATCAACATTTGTGGGTTTATCCGGGCACATTGCACTCTAATTTATAACGGAAGAACACCACTGGCCGATAGGTCTGTTTCCCTAGTACCAACATGGGGAACGTAGAAAGGCAGCCGCTCTCTGGCCGTTACCTGCAAAAGCAGGTTTAAAGCCTGAGCTAATGGTCACTTCATATGAACAAGTACTGCAGGGCTGTAAATGAAACCTGCCCTCAAAATGTCTTGAGGGAGATAATGGCCAAAATATTTCAAATGGTGACACATACTTTAAGAAAACACTTTGAAGAAATAAGCTCTAATCACAGCTGGAAAAATAAAAAGGACATGTCTTAAAGCTCAATTTCTACACATTATGAGACACATGCAAATTCATCCACAAACTGGTATGAGCTCACACCACTCAGAATAACCATCAGCAAAAACTACAAAGAATAAATGCTGAAGGTGCTGGGAAGATATACATACACTCCACTTTAAGTGGGACGTAACCTGAAAAGAGCCACTAAGGAGAACAGAACAGAGGTGCCTTTAAATGGTAAACATTGAGGAACCATAAGATCCAGCAGACCTATTCCTGGACCTATAAACTAAGAAGACAGAATTGGAAGGACACAGCCACGCAAATCGGCATTGCATAGTGTTACAATAGCCAAGATATGGAAGTAACCAAAAAGTCCACCGACAGATGGGTGGACAAAAAAGAACTGCTACCTGTACAGATGGAATATGAGCTAGTGAAAAAATGAAACAATGCCATTTGCAGCACCATAGATGAGTCTAGAAGTAATCACGCAACTTGGAGTAAGTGAGAAAGCGAAAGACACATATCCTATCATATCACATATAGGGGTTACCTAAAAAATGATACAAACAAAGATATTTACACAGAGAAACACTATCATACCATCAATAAAAAAACTTATGGTTCACCAAATAGAAAGGTGTGAGGATTGGATACATTACCGTATTGAGGTTAACAGAGAGATACAAACACCTGTGAAATATATAATCACCAAAGACCTACGCAATACCAAGAGAAGACTACTAAACACTGTGTCATAACCTACATGGGAAAAGGATCTAAAGAAGAATAGATATATGTATATGTGTGAAAGAACCCCATCTTGCACACCTAGAACAAACAAAACATTGTAATCAAGTTTGCTGTGATAAAAAATAAAAATTAAGTTAAAAATACCAACAAGAAGTAATGAGACATACACTTAAAGGGCTTTGTCCTCGCACATTCCATTCTAATTTACAACCTAGAACACCACTTCCAGTAAGGCTCTGTTGCCCTAGTAAGCAGATTTGGTAAAGGTGAAATGCTGCCGCCTTGTGGCCGATTCCCGCAAGAGCAGTTTTTAACCCAAAGCTAATGGTCACTTACCATTCACAAGGACTCAGGGCTGTAAAGGACACCTGCCCTCAAAATTGTGTTGAGGTAGGGAATGGATAAAAAAAATCAAAACAGGCAAAATTTTCAAGAAGATAGTATGCAGAGGTTAGTTTTACTCACTCTCTTTTTAAAGAAAGGAAAATGGATAAAAGCTCAACCTCAGGAAGTATTAGGCTCATGCAATCTAATCTACAAAAGTTTCCAACTCACACCAGTCGAATGACCATTGGCAAAAAGTCTACAAATAATAAATGCTGAAGAGGTTTTAGAGAACTGTGTACCCTCTAGCTGCTGGTGAGATGTAAAAGGGTTAAATGCTAATAATGAGAACAGAAAGGAGCTGCGTTTAAAAGGAAAAATTGAGGTACCATTCAATCCAGCAGGTGCACCAATGGGCCTCTCACCTGAGAAGACCAGAATGAAGAAGACTCGGGCTGCAAAAGCTGCACTGCAGCCTTATTCACAATAGACAAGACAGAGAAGCAACCAAAATGTCCATCAACAGATGAAAGGATAAAGAAGAAGTGGTCCATGTACACAAAGAATACTAGCCATGGAAAACAATGAAACAGTGCTCTTTGAGGCACCATAGATGATCTTGGAGATAATCACAGAACGTGAGGTAAGTCGGAAAGCAAAAGTCCTATATCCTACGATATCACTTATAGGCGTAATCTAATAACTGACACAAATGAACATATTTCCACAGAGAAAGTCAATCAAAGACTTATTAAAAAAAATACTACGCGTATCTAAAAGGAAAGGTGGGGGGAATGGATAAATGAAGATTAGCGTTACCATATGTATACAAATATATATTATATACATATATCAAATAGACCGACCATATTGCAAGGAAGGTTTTCGAAACACTCTGTAATAATTTACAAGGGAAGAGGATCTCTACATAAATAGGTATATAGAATATGTAGATGAACCAGAGTGTGTACACCTTGGACAAGCAACATTCTAAACATTACCCCAAATGAAAAAATTAAAACAACGAATTAGGAGTAATGAGACATAAACTTAAGGGGGGTTTTCCTGGCACATTCCATTCAAACTTACAACCTAGTCAAACGACTTCCAGAACGGCTCTGCTGCCCTAGTACCCAGATTTGGGAATGGAGAAATGCTGCATCCTTGTGGCCATTTCCCACAAGAGCAGCTTTAAACCCACTGCAAAAGGTCACTAAATATTCACCCATTGCTGTTCTGTAAATGACACCTGCCCACCAAAAAATACTGAGGTCAAAAATCGACCAAAAAATTCTAGAGTGCAACCTTCCAAAAAACAAAATTTGAAGAGGTATATTATAATAACACTTTTTTTCTTTTTTCTTTTAACAGAAAAGGAAAAGCCGTGGAGAAATGACGAATTGTAGGAATTTTTACAGACATGTAAACCCAAATTCCAAAAACCTATCAGCTCACAGCAGTCAGAATGGCCATCAACAAAAATGCTGCAAACAATAAATGCTGACGTGATTGTGGAGAAATGCATACCCTCGATTCTAAGTGGGACTTGGTAAGAGCCACTAATGAAAGCACAATTGAGGTGCCTTGAAAAGGTAAACGTTGAGCTACCATACCAGTCAATCAATCATACCCACTGCTGGGTCTATCACCTGAGAAAATGAAAATCAAAAATCACAGGCTGGCAATCCTGCACTCCAGCAGTATTTACCATAGGCAACACTTGGAAGCAACGAAAATGTCCATCAACAGAGGAATGCACCAAGAAGAAGTGGTCCATGTACACAATGGAATATTAGCCATGGAAAACATTGAAGCACTGCTCTTTGAGGCACCATACATGACCCTGGAGATAATCACAAAACAGGAAGTAGGTTGGAAAGCAAAAGACATATATCCTATATTATCACTTATGGCATTATCTTATAACTGACACAGAGGAACATATTTCCAAAGAGAAAGACACTCACAGGCTTAGAAAACAAACTATGCTCATCCAAAAGGAAAGAAGGGGGAAATTGAGAAATGAAGATTAGTGTTACTATACATATACAAATACATATTATATATACGTATCAAAAAGACCGAACATATAGCAAGGGAGGTCGATGGAACACTGTAATATTTCACATGGGAAGAGGATCTGTACATTAATAGACATACATAATGTACAAATGAACCAGATTGTGTACACCTAGGATAAACAATATTCTAAGCTTTACCCAGATTAAAAACATTTTAAAAACCAAGAAGAAGTAATGAGACATAAACTTATGGGGTTTTCTCCTGGCAAATTCCATTCTAATTTACAACCTAGGACAATGACTTCCAGAAAGGCTCTGCTGCCCTAGTACCCAGATTGGGGAATGGAGAAATGCTACCTCCTTGTGTCCGTTTCCCACAACAGCAGCTTTGAACCCACTGCAAACGGTCACTAAATTTTCACCAACTTGCAGTTCTGTAAATGGCACCTGACTTCCAGAAAATTTCTGGGGTCAAAAATCAACCAAAAAATTCAGAAGAGGGCAACCTTCGAAGACGACAATTTCAAGAGCTATATTGTACTCACGGTTTTTTCTTTTAAGAGAAAAGAAAAAGGCGTAGGAATATGATGAATTTTAAGAATTTTAATGACATGCATACCCATATTACAAAAACCTATCAGCTCACAGCAGTCAGAATGGCCATTAGGAAAAATGCTGCAAAAAATCAATGGTGAAGGGAGTGTGGAGAAATGCGTACCCTCGGTTGTAAGGGGGGGCATGTAAGAGCCACTAATGAAAACACAGTGTAGGTGCTTTGAAAAGGGAAACATTGAGCTACCAGTCAATCAATCACAACCACTGCTTGGCCTATCACCTGAGGAAATGAGAATCAAAAAGTCACAGGCTGGCAAACCTGTACGCCAGCAAGATTTACCATAGCCAGCACTTGGAAGCAATGAAAATGTCCATCAACTGAGGAATGCACCAAGAAGAAGTGGTCCACGTACACAATGTTATATTACTCTAATAATAAATATAAATTCAATTTAAAAACAAACAAAAGCAAGGAGACATCAACATTTGTGGGTTTATCCGGGCACATTGCACTCTAATTTATAACGGAAGAACACCACTGGCCGATAGGTCTGTTTCCCTAGTACCAACATGGGGAACGTAGAAAGGCAGCCGCTCTCTGGCCGTTACCTGCAAAAGCAGGTTTAAAGCCTGAGCTAATGGTCACTTCATATGAACAAGTACTGCAGGGCTGTAAATGAAACCTGCCCTCAAAATGTCTTGAGGGAGATAATGGCCAAAATATTTCAAATGGTGACACATACTTTAAGAAAACACTTTGAAGAAATAAGCTCTAATCACAGCTGGAAAAATAAAAAGGACATGTCTTAAAGCTCAATTTCTACACATTATGAGACACATGCAAATTCATCCACAAACTGGTATGAGCTCACACCACTCAGAATAACCATCAGCAAAAACTACAAAGAATAAATGCTGAAGGTGCTGGGAAGATATACATACGCTCCACTTTAAGTGGGACGTAACCTGAAAAGAGCCACTAAGGAGAACAGAACAGAGGTGCCTTTAAATGGTAAACATTGAGGAACCATAAGATCCAGCAGACCTATTCCTGGACCTATAAACTAAGAAGACAGAATTGGAAGGACACAGCCACGCAAATCGGCATTGCATAGTGTTACAATAGCCAAGATATGGAAGTAACCAAAAAGTCCACCGACAGATGGGTGGACAAAAAAGAACTGCTACCTGTACAGATGGAATATGAGCTAGTGAAAAAATGAAACAATGCCATTTGCAGCACCATAGATGAGTCTAGAAGTAATCACGCAACTTGGAGTAAGTGAGAAAGCGAAAGACACATATCCTATCATATCACATATAGGGGTTACCTAAAAAATGATACAAACAAAGATATTTACACAGAGAAACACTATCATACCATCAATAAAAAAACTTATGGTTCACCAAATAGAAAGGTGTGAGGATTGGATACATTACCGTATTGAGGTTAACAGAGAGATACAAACACCTGTGAAATATATAATCACCAAAGACCTACGCAATACCAAGAGAAGACTACTAAACACTGTGTCATAACCTACATGGGAAAAGGATCTAAAGAAGAATAGATATATGTATATGTGTGAAAGAACCCCATCTTGCACACCTAGAACAAACAAAACATTGTAATCAAGTTTGCTGTGATAAAAAATAAAAATTAAGTTAAAAATACCAACAAGAAGTAATGAGACATACACTTAAAGGGCGTTTTCCTCGCACATGCCATTCTAATTTACAACCTAGAACACCACTTCCAGTAAGGGTCTGTTGCCCTAGTAACCAGATTTGGTAAAGGAGAAATGCTGCCGCCTTGTGGCCGATTCCCAGAAGGGCAGCATTTAACCCACAGCTAATGGTCATTTACCATTCACAAGGACTCAGGGCTGTAAAGGACACCTGCCCTCAAAATTGTGCTGAGGTAGGGAATGGATAAAAAAATTCAAAACAGGCAAAATTTTCACGAAGATAGTATGAAGAGGTAAGTTTTACTCACTCTTTTTAAAGAAAGGAAAATGGTTAAAAGCTCAACCTCAGGAAGTATTAGACTCATGCAATCTAATCTACAAAAAGTTTTCAACTCACACCAGTGGACTGACTATTGGCAAAAAGTCTACAAACAATAAATGCTGAATAGGTTTTAGAGAACTGTGTACCCTCTAGGTGCTGGTGAGATGTAAAAGGGTTAAACGCTAATAATGAGAACAGGAAAGAGCTGCGTTTAAAAGGAAAAATTGAGGTACCAGTCAATCCAGCAGGTGCACCAATGGGCCTCTCACCTGAGAAGACCAGAATGAAGAAATCCCGGGCTGCGAAATCTGCACTGCAGCCTTATTCACAATAGACAAGACAGTGAAGCAACCAAAATGTCCATCAACAGATGAAAGGATAAAGAAGAAATGGTCCATGTACACAATGAAAACCAGCCATGGAAAACATTGGAAAACTGCTCTTTGAGGCACAATAGATGATCTTGGAGATAATCACAGAACATGAGGTAAGTCGGAAAGCAAAAGTCCTATATCCTATGATATCACTTATAGGCGTTATCTAATAACTGAAACAAATGAACATATTTCCACAGAGAAAGTCAATCACAGACTTATTAAAAAAGAACTATTCTTATCTAAAAGGAAAGGTGGGGGGAATGGATAAATGAAGATTAGCGTTACCATATGTATACAAATACATATTATATACATATATCAAAAAGACCGACCATATAGCAAGGAAGGATTATGGAACACTCTGTAATAATTTACACGGGAAGAGGATCTCTACATAAATAGGTATATAGAATATGTAGATGAACTAGAGTGTGTACACCTTGGACAAGCAACATTCTAACCATTACCCCAATTGAAAAAATTAAAACAACGAACTAGGAGTAATGAGACATAAACTTATGGGGGGTTTTCCTGGCACATTCCATCCAAATTTAAAACCTAGGCAAACAACTTCCAGAAAGGCTCTGCTGCCCTAGTACCCAGATTTGGGAATGGAGAAATGCTGCATTCTTGTGGCCGTTTCCCACAACAGCAGCTTTGAACCCCCTGCAAAAGGTCACTAAATATTCACCAATTGCAGGTCTGTAAATGACACCGGCCCTCCAAAAAATAGTGAGGTCGAAAATCGACCCAAAAAATTCTAGAGTGCAACCTTCCAAAAAGAAAATTTGAAGAGATATATTATACTCACACTTTTTTTCTTTTTTCTTTTAACAGAAAAGAAAAAGGCGTGGAAAAATGATGAATTGTAGGAATGTTTACAGACATGTAAACCCAAATTACAAAAACCTATCAGCTCACACCAGTCAGAATGGCCATCAACAAAAATGCTGCAAACAATAAATGCTGACGTGATTGTGGAGAAATGCGTACCCTCGATTCTAAGGGGGACGTGGTAAGAGCCACTAATGAAAGCACAATTGAGGTTCCTTGAAAAGGTAAACGTTGAGCTACCATACCAGTCAATCAATCATACCCACTGCTGGGTCTATCACCTGAGCAAATGAAAATCAAAAATCACAGGCTGGCAATCCTGCACTCCAGCAATATTTACCATAGGCAACACTTGGAAGCAACGAAAATGTCCATCAACAGAGGAATGCACCAAGAAGAAGTGGTCCATGTACACAATGGAATATTAGCCATGGAAAACATTGAAGCACTGCTCTTTGAGGCACCATACATGAGCCTGGAGATAATCACAAAACATGAAGTAGGTCAGAAAGCAAAAGCCCTATATCCTATATTATCACTTATGGCATTATCTAATAACTGACACAGATGAACATATTTCCAAAGAGAAAGACACTCTCAGGCTTAGAAAACAAACTATGCTCATCGAAAAGGAAAGGAGGAGGGAAATTTAGAAATGAAGATTAGTGTTCCTATACATATACAAATACATAGTATATACATGTATCAAAAATACCAAACATATAGCAAGGGAGGGCGACGGAACACTAATATTTTACATGGGAAGAAGATCTGTACATTAATAGACATACATAATGTACAAATGAACCAGATTGTGTACACCTAGGACAAACAGTATTCTAAACTTTACCCAGATTAAAAAAAATTTTAGAAACCAAGAAGAAGTAATGAGACATAAACTTATGGGGATTTCTCCTGGCAAATTCCATTCTAATTTGCAACCTAGGACAATGACTTCCAGACAGGCTCTGCTGCCTTAGTACCCAGATTGGGGAGAGGAGAAATGCTACTTCCTTGTGGCCGTTTCCCACAACAGTAGCTTTGAACCCACTGCAAAATGTCACTAAATTTTCACCAACTTGCAGTTCTGTAAATGGCACCTGCCCTCCAGAAAATTTCTGGGGTCAAAAATCGACCCAAAAATTCAGAAGAGGGCAACCTTCGAAGACGACAATTTCAAGAGCTATATTGTACTCACGGTTTTTTCTTTTAAGAGAAAAGAAAAAGGCGTAGGAATATGATGAATTTTAAGAATTTTAATGACATGCATACCCATATTACAAAAACCTATCAGCTCACAGCAGTCAGAATGGCCATTAGGAAAAATGCTGCAAAAAATCAATGGTGAAGGGAGTGTGGAGAAATGCGTACCCTCGGTTGTAAGGGGGGGCATGTAAGAGCCACTAATGAAAACACAGTGTAGGTGCTTTGAAAAGGGAAACATTGAGCTACCAGTCAATCAATCACAACCACTGCTTGGCCTATCACCTGAGGAAATGAGAATCAAAAAGTCACAGGCTGGCAAACCTGTACGCCAGCAAGATTTACCATAGCCAGCACTTGGAAGCAATGAAAATGTCCATCAACTGAGGAATGCACCAAGAAGAAGTGGTCCACGTACACAATGTTATATTACTCTAATAATAAATATAAATTCAATTTAAAAACAAACAAAAGCAAGGAGACATCAACATTTGTGGGTTTATCCGGGCACATTGCACTCTAATTTATAACGGAAGAACACCACTGGCCGATAGGTCTGTTTCCCTAGTACCAACATGGGGAACGTAGAAAGGCAGCCGCTCTCTGGCCGTTACCTGCAAAAGCAGGTTTAAAGCCTGAGCTAATGGTCACTTCATATGAACAAGTACTGCAGGGCTGTAAATGAAACCTGCCCTCAAAATGTCTTGAGGGAGATAATGGCCAAAATATTTCAAATGGTGACACATACTTTAAGAAAACACTTTGAAGAAATAAGCTCTAATCACAGCTGGAAAAATAAAAAGGACATGTCTTAAAGCTCAATTTCTACACATTATGAGACACATGCAAATTCATCCACAAACTGGTATGAGCTCACACCACTCAGAATAACCATCAGCAAAAACTACAAAGAATAAATGCTGAAGGTGCTGGGAAGATATACATACGCTCCACTTTAAGTGGGACGTAACCTGAAAAGAGCCACTAAGGAGAACAGAACAGAGGTGCCTTTAAATGGTAAACATTGAGGAACCATAAGATCCAGCAGACCTATTCCTGGACCTATAAACTAAGAAGACAGAATTGGAAGGACACAGCCACGCAAATCGGCATTGCATAGTGTTACAATAGCCAAGATATGGAAGTAACCAAAAAGTCCACCGACAGATGGGTGGACAAAAAAGAACTGCTACCTGTACAGATGGAATATGAGCTAGTGAAAAAATGAAACAATGCCATTTGCAGCACCATAGATGAGTCTAGAAGTAATCACGCAACTTGGAGTAAGTGAGAAAGCGAAAGACACATATCCTATCATATCACATATAGGGGTTACCTAAAAAATGATACAAACAAAGATATTTACACAGAGAAACACTATCATACCATCAATAAAAAAACTTATGGTTCACCAAATAGAAAGGTGTGAGGATTGGATACATTACCGTATTGAGGTTAACAGAGAGATACAAACACCTGTGAAATATATAATCACCAAAGACCTACGCAATACCAAGAGAAGACTACTAAACACTGTGTCATAACCTACATGGGAAAAGGATCTAAAGAAGAATAGATATATGTATATGTGTGAAAGAACCCCATCTTGCACACCTAGAACAAACAAAACATTGTAATCAAGTTTGCTGTGATAAAAAATAAAAATTAAGTTAAAAATACCAACAAGAAGTAATGAGACATACACTTAAAGGGCTTTGTCCTCGCACATTCCATTCTAATTTACAACCTAGAACACCACTTCCAGTAAGGCTCTGTTGCCCTAGTAAGCAGATTTGGTAAAGGAGAAATGCTGCCGCCTTGTGGCCGATTCCCGCAAGAGCAGTTTTTAACCAAAAGCTAATGGTCACTTACCATTCACAAGGACTCAGGGCTGTAAAGGACACCTGCCCTCAAAATTGTGTTGAGGTAGGGAATGGATAAAAAAAATCAAAACAGGCAAAATTTTCAAGAAGATAGTATGCAGAGGTTAGTTTTACTCACTCTCTTTTTAAAGAAAGGAAAATGGATAAAAGCTCAACCTCAGGAAGTATTAGGCTCATGCAATCTAATCTACAAAAGTTTCCAACTCACACCAGTCGAATGACCATTGGCAAAAAGTCTACAAATAATAAATGCTGAAGAGGTTTTAGAGAACTGTGTACCCTCTAGCTGCTGGTGAGATGTAAAAGGGTTAAATGCTAATAATGAGAACAGAAAGGAGCTGCGTTTAAAAGGAAAAATTGAGGTACCATTCAATCCAGCAGGTGCACCAATGGGCCTCTCACCTGAGAAGACCAGAATGAAGAAGACTCGGGCTGCAAAAGCTGCACTGCAGCCTTATTCACAATAGACAAGACAGAGAAGCAACCAAAATGTCCATCAACAGATGAAAGGATAAAGAAGAAGTGGTCCATGTACACAAAGAATACTAGCCATGGAAAACAATGAAACAGTGCTCTTTGAGGCACCATAGATGATCTTGGAGATAATCACAGAACGTGAGGTAAGTCGGAAAGCAAAAGTCCTATATCCTACGATATCACTTATAGGCGTAATCTAATAACTGACACAAATGAACATATTTCCACAGAGAAAGTCAATCAAAGACTTATTAAAAAAAATACTACGCGTATCTAAAAGGAAAGGTGGGGGGAATGGATAAATGAAGATTAGCGTTACCATATGTATACAAATATATATTATATACATATATCAAATAGACCGACCATATTGCAAGGAAGGTTTTCGAAACACTCTGTAATAATTTACAAGGGAAGAGGATCTCTACATAAATAGGTATATAGAATATGTAGATGAACCAGAGTGTGTACACCTTGGACAAGCAACATTCTAAACATTACCCCAAATGAAAAAATTAAAACAACGAATTAGGAGTAATGAGACATAAACTTAAGGGGGGTTTTCCTGGCACATTCCATTCAAACTTACAACCTAGTCAAACGACTTCCAGAACGGCTCTGCTGCCCTAGTACCCAGATTTGGGAATGGAGAAATGCTGCATCCTTGTGGCCATTTCCCACAAGAGCAGCTTTAAACCCACTGCAAAAGGTCACTAAATATTCACCCATTGCTGTTCTGTAAATGACACCTGCCCACCAAAAAATACTGAGGTCAAAAATCGACCAAAAAATTCTAGAGTGCAACCTTCCAAAAAACAAAATTTGAAGAGGTATATTATAATAACACTTTTTTTCTTTTTTCTTTTAACAGAAAAGGAAAAGCCGTGGAGAAATGACGAATTGTAGGAATTTTTACAGACATGTAAACCCAAATTCCAAAAACCTATCAGCTCACAGCAGTCAGAATGGCCATCAACAAAAATGCTGCAAACAATAAATGCTGACGTGATTGTGGAGAAATGCATACCCTCGATTCTAAGTGGGACTTGGTAAGAGCCACTAATGAAAGCACAATTGAGGTGCCTTGAAAAGGTAAACGTTGAGCTACCATACCAGTCAATCAATCATACCCACTGCTGGGTCTATCACCTGAGAAAATGAAAATCAAAAATCACAGGCTGGCAATCCTGCACTCCAGCAGTATTTACCATAGGCAACGCTTGGAAGCAACGAAAATGTCCATCAACAGAGGAATGCACCAAGAAGAAGTGGTCCATGTACACAATGGAATATTAGCCATGGAAAACATTGAAGCACTGCTCTTTGAGGCACCATACATGACCCTGGAGATAATCACAAAACAGGAAGTAGGTTGGAAAGCAAAAGACATATATCCTATATTATCACTTATGGCATTATCTTATAACTGACACAGAGGAACATATTTCCAAAGAGAAAGACACTCACAGGCTTAGAAAACAAACTATGCTCATCCAAAAGGAAAGAAGGGGGAAATTGAGAAATGAAGATTAGTGTTACTATACATATACAAATACATATTATATATACGTATCAAAAAGACCGAACATATAGCAAGGGAGGTCGATGGAACACTGTAATATTTCACATGGGAAGAGGATCTGTACATTAATAGACATACATAATGTACAAATGAACCAGATTGTGTACACCTAGGATAAACAATATTCTAAGCTTTACCCAGATTAAAAACATTTTAAAAACCAAGAAGAAGTAATGAGACATAAACTTATGGGGTTTTCTCCTGGCAAATTCCATTCTAATTTACAACCTAGGACAATGACTTCCAGAAAGGCTCTGCTGCCCTAGTACCCAGATTGGGGAATGGAGAAATGCTACCTCCTTGTGTCCGTTTCCCACAACAGCAGCTTTGAACCCACTGCAAACGGTCAATAAATTTTCACCAACTTGCAGTTCTGTAAATGGCACCTGACTTCCAGAAAATTTCTGGGGTCAAAAATCAACCAAAAAATTCAGAAGAGGGCAACCTTCGAAGACGACAAGTTCAAGAGCTATATTGTACTCACGGTTTTTTCTTTTAAGAGAAAAGAAAAAGGCGTAGGAATATGATGAATTTTAAGAATTTTAATGACATGCATACCCATATTACAAAAACCTATCAGCTCACAGCAGTCAGAATGGCCATTAGGAAAAATGCTGCAAAAAATCAATGGTGAAGGGAGTGTGGAGAAATGCGTACCCTCGGTTGTAAGGGGGGGCATGTAAGAGCCACTAATGAAAACACAGTGTAGGTGCTTTGAAAAGGGAAACATTGAGCTACCAGTCAATCAATCACAACCACTGCTTGGCCTATCACCTGAGGAAATGAGAATCAAAAAGTCACAGGCTGGCAAACCTGTACGCCAGCAAGATTTACCATAGCCAGCACTTGGAAGCAATGAAAATGTCCATCAACTGAGGAATGCACCAAGAAGAAGTGGTCCACGTACACAATGTTATATTACTCTAATAATAAATATAAATTCAATTTAAAAACAAACAAAAGCAAGGAGACATCAACATTTGTGGGTTTATCCGGGCACATTGCACTCTAATTTATAACGGAAGAACACCACTGGCCGATAGGTCTGTTTCCCTAGTACCAACATGGGGAACGTAGAAAGGCAGCCACTCTCTGGCCGTTACCTGCAAAAGCAGGTTTAAAGCCTGAGCTAATGGTCACTTCATATGAACAAGTACTGCAGGGCTGTAAATGAAACCTGCCCTCAAAATGTCTTGAGGGAGATAATGGCCAAAATATTTCAAATGGTGACACATACTTTAAGAAAACACTTTGAAGAAATAAGCTCTAATCACAGCTGGAAAAATAAAAAGGACATGTCTTAAAGCTCAATTTCTACACATTATGAGACACATGCAAATTCATCCACAAACTGGTATGAGCTCACACCACTCAGAATAACCATCAGCAAAAACTACAAAGAATAAATGCTGAAGGTGCTGGGAAGATATACATACGCTCCACTTTAAGTGGGACGTAACCTGAAAAGAGCCACTAAGGAGAACAGAACAGAGGTGCCTTTAAATGGTAAACATTGAGGAACCATAAGATCCAGCAGACCTATTCCTGGACCTATAAACTAAGAAGACAGAATTGGAAGGACACAGCCACGCAAATCGGCATTGCATAGTGTTACAATAGCCAAGATATGGAAGTAACCAAAAAGTCCACCGACAGATGGGTGGACAAAAAAGAACTGCTACCTGTACAGATGGAATATGAGCTAGTGAAAAAATGAAACAATGCCATTTGCAGCACCATAGATGAGTCTAGAAGTAATCACGCAACTTGGAGTAAGTGAGAAAGCGAAAGACACATATCCTATCATATCACATATAGGGGTTACCTAAAAAATGATACAAACAAAGATATTTACACAGAGAAACACTATCATACCATCAATAAAAAAACTTATGGTTCACCAAATAGAAAGGTGTGAGGATTGGATACATTACCGTATTGAGGTTAACAGAGAGATACAAACACCTGTGAAATATATAATCACCAAAGACCTACGCAATACCAAGAGAAGACTACTAAACACTGTGTCATAACCTACATGGGAAAAGGATCTAAAGAAGAATAGATATATGTATATGTGTGAAAGAACCCCATCTTGCACACCTAGAACAAACAAAACATTGTAATCAAGTTTGCTGTGATAAAAAATAAAAATTAAGTTAAAAATACCAACAAGAAGTAATGAGACATACACTTAAAGGGCTTTGTCCTCGCACATTCCATTCTAATTTACAACCTAGAACACCACTTCCAGTAAGGCTCTGTTGCCCTAGTAAGCAGATTTGGTAAAGGAGAAATGCTGCCGCCTTGTGGCCGATTCCCGCAAGAGCAGTTTTTAACCCAAAGCTAATGGTCACTTACCATTCACAAGGACTCAGGGCTGTAAAGGACACCTGCCCTCAAAATTGTGTTGAGGTAGGGAATGGATAAAAAAAATCAAAACAGGCAAAATTTTCAAGAAGATAGTATGCAGAGGTTAGTTTTACTCACTCTCTTTTTAAAGAAAGGAAAATGGATAAAAGCTCAACCTCAGGAAGTATTAGGCTCATGCAATCTAATCTACAAAAGTTTCCAACTCACACCAGTCGAATGACCATTGGCAAAAAGTCTACAAATAATAAATGCTGAAGAGGTTTTAGAGAACTGTGTACCCTCTAGCTGCTGGTGAGATGTAAAAGGGTTAAATGCTAATAATGAGAACAGAAAGGAGCTGCGTTTAAAAGGAAAAATTGAGGTACCATTCAATCCAGCAGGTGCACCAATGGGCCTCTCACCTGAGAAGACCAGAATGAAGAAGACTCGGGCTGCAAAAGCTGCACTGCAGCCTTATTCACAATAGACAAGACAGAGAAGCAACCAAAATGTCCATCAACAGATGAAAGGATAAAGAAGAAGTGGTCCATGTACACAAAGAATACTAGCCATGGAAAACAATGAAACAGTGCTCTTTGAGGCACCATAGATGATCTTGGAGATAATCACAGAACGTGAGGTAAGTCGGAAAGCAAAAGTCCTATATCCTACGATATCACTTATAGGCGTAATCTAATAACTGACACAAATGAACATATTTCCACAGAGAAAGTCAATCAAAGACTTATTAAAAAAAATACTACGCGTATCTAAAAGGAAAGGTGGGGGGAATGGATAAATGAAGATTAGCGTTACCATATGTATACAAATATATATTATATACATATATCAAATAGACCGACCATATTGCAAGGAAGGTTTTCGAAACACTCTGTAATAATTTACAAGGGAAGAGGATCTCTACATAAATAGGTATATAGAATATGTAGATGAACCAGAGTGTGTACACCTTGGACAAGCAACATTCTAAACATTACCCCAAATGAAAAAATTAAAACAACGAATTAGGAGTAATGAGACATAAACTTAAGGGGGGTTTTCCTGGCACATTCCATTCAAACTTACAACCTAGTCAAACGACTTCCAGAACGGCTCTGCTGCCCTAGTACCCAGATTTGGGAATGGAGAAATGCTGCATCCTTGTGGCCATTTCCCACAAGAGCAGCTTTAAACCCACTGCAAAAGGTCACTAAATATTCACCCATTGCTGTTCTGTAAATGACACCTGCCCACCAAAAAATACTGAGGTCAAAAATCGACCAAAAAATTCTAGAGTGCAACCTTCCAAAAAACAAAATTTGAAGAGGTATATTATAATAACACTTTTTTTCTTTTTTCTTTTAACAGAAAAGGAAAAGCCGTGGAGAAATGACGAATTGTAGGAATTTTTACAGACATGTAAACCCAAATTCCAAAAACCTATCAGCTCACAGCAGTCAGAATGGCCATCAACAAAAATGCTGCAAACAATAAATGCTGACGTGATTGTGGAGAAATGCATACCCTCGATTCTAAGTGGGACTTGGTAAGAGCCACTAATGAAAGCACAATTGAGGTGCCTTGAAAAGGTAAACGTTGAGCTACCATACCAGTCAATCAATCATACCCACTGCTGGGTCTATCACCTGAGAAAATGAAAATCAAAAATCACAGGCTGGCAATCCTGCACTCCAGCAGTATTTACCATAGGCAACGCTTGGAAGCAACGAAAATGTCCATCAACAGAGGAATGCACCAAGAAGAAGTGGTCCATGTACACAATGGAATATTAGCCATGGAAAACATTGAAGCACTGCTCTTTGAGGCACCATACATGACCCTGGAGATAATCACAAAACAGGAAGTAGGTTGGAAAGCAAAAGACATATATCCTATATTATCACTTATGGCATTATCTTATAACTGACACAGAGGAACATATTTCCAAAGAGAAAGACACTCACAGGCTTAGAAAACAAACTATGCTCATCCAAAAGGAAAGAAGGGGGAAATTGAGAAATGAAGATTAGTGTTACTATACATATACAAATACATATTATATATACGTATCAAAAAGACCGAACATATAGCAAGGGAGGTCGATGGAACACTGTAATATTTCACATGGGAAGAGGATCTGTACATTAATAGAAATACATAATGTACAAATGAACCAGATTGTGTACACCTAGGATAAACAATATTCTAAGCTTTACCCAGATTAAAAACATTTTAAAAACCAAGAAGAAGTAATGAGACATAAACTTATGGGGTTTTCTCCTGGCAAATTCCATTCTAATTTACAACCTAGGACAATGACTTCCAGAAAGGCTCTGCTGCCCTAGTACCCAGATTGGGGAATGGAGAAATGCTACCTCCTTGTGTCCGTTTCCCACAACAGCAGCTTTGAACCCACTGCAAACGGTCACTAAATTTTCACCAACTTGCAGTTCTGTAAATGGCACCTGACTTCCAGAAAATTTCTGGGGTCAAAAATCAACCAAAAAATTCAGAAGAGGGCAACCTTCGAAGATGACAATTTCAAGAGCTATATTGTACTCACGGTTTTTTCTTTTAAGAGAAAAGAAAAAGGCGTAGGAATATGATGAATTTTAAGAATTTTAATGACATGCATACCCATATTACAAAAACCTATCAGCTCACAGCAGTCAGAATGGCCATTAGGAAAAATGCTGCAAAAAATCAATGGTGAAGGGAGTGTGGAGAAATGCGTACCCTCGGTTGTAAGGGGGGGCATGTAAGAGCCACTAATGAAAACACAGTGTAGGTGCTTTGAAAAGGGAAACATTGAGCTACCAGTCAATCAATCACAACCACTGCTTGGCCTATCACCTGAGGAAATGAGAATCAAAAAGTCACAGGCTGGCAAACCTGTACGCCAGCAAGATTTACCATAGCCAGCACTTGGAAGCAATGAAAATGTCCATCAACTGAGGAATGCACCAAGAAGAAGTGGTCCACGTACACAATGTTATATTACTCTAATAATAAATATAAATTCAATTTAAAAACAAACAAAAGCAAGGAGACATCAACATTTGTGGGTTTATCCGGGCACATTGCACTCTAATTTATAACGGAAGAACACCACTGGCCGATAGGTCTGTTTCCCTAGTACCAACATGGGGAACGTAGAAAGGCAGCCGCTCTCTGGCCGTTACCTGCAAAAGCAGGTTTAAAGCCTGAGCTAATGGTCACTTCATATGAACAAGTACTGCAGGGCTGTAAATGAAACCTGCCCTCAAAATGTCTTGAGGGAGATAATGGCCAAAATATTTCAAATGGTGACACATACTTTAAGAAAACACTTTGAAGAAATAAGCTCTAATCACAGCTGGAAAAATAAAAAGGACATGTCTTAAAGCTCAATTTCTACACATTATGAGACACATGCAAATTCATCCACAAACTGGTATGAGCTCACACCACTCAGAATAACCATCAGCAAAAACTACAAAGAATAAATGCTGAAGGTGCTGGGAAGATATACATACGCTCCACTTTAAGTGGGACGTAACCTGAAAAGAGCCACTAAGGAGAACAGAACAGAGATGCCTTTAAATGGTAAACATTGAGGAACCATAAGATCCAGCAGACCTATTCCTGGACCTATAAACTAAGAAGACAGAATTGGAAGGACACAGCCACGCAAATCGGCATTGCATAGTGTTACAATAGCCAAGATATGGAAGTAACCAAAAAGTCCACCGACAGATGGGTGGACAAAAAAGAACTGCTACCTGTACAGATGGAATATGAGCTAGTGAAAAAATGAAACAATGCCATTTGCAGCACCATAGATGAGTCTAGAAGTAATCACGCAAATTGGAGTAAGTGAGAAAGCGAAAGACACATATCCTATCATATCACATATAGGGGTTACCTAAAAAATGATACAAACAAAGATATTTACACAGAGAAACACTATCATACCATCAATAAAAAAACTTATGGTTCACCAAATAGAAAGGTGTGAGGATTGGATACATTACCGTATTGAGGTTAACAGAGAGATACAAACACCTGTGAAATATATAATCACCAAAGACCTACGCAATACCAAGAGAAGACTACTAAACACTGTGTCATAACCTACATGGGAAAAGGATCTAAAGAAGAATAGATATATGTATATGTGTGAAAGAACCCCATCTTGCACACCTAGAACAAACAAAACATTGTAATCAAGTTTGCTGTGATAAAAAATAAAAATTAAGTTAAAAATACCAACAAGAAGTAATGAGACATACACTTAAAGGGCGTTTTCCTCGCACATGCCATTCTAATTTACAACCTAGAACACCACTTCCAGTAAGGCTCTGTTGCCCTAGTAACCAGATTTGGTAAAGGAGAAATGCTGCCGCCTTGTGGCCGATTCCCAGAAGGGCAGCATTTAACCCACAGCTAATGGTCATTTACCATTCACAAGGACTCAGGGCTGTAAAGGACACCTGCCCTCAAAATTGTGCTGAGGTAGGGAATGGATAAAAAAATTCAAAACAGGCAAAATTTTCACGAAGATAGTATGAAGAGGTAAGTTTTACTCACTCTTTTTAAAGAAAGGAAAATGGTTAAAAGCTCAACCTCAGGAAGTATTAGACTCATGCAATCTAATCTACAAAAAGTTTTCAACTCACACCAGTGGACTGACTATTGGCAAAAAGTCTACAAACAATAAATGCTGAATAGGTTTTAGAGAACTGTGTACCCTCTAGGTGCTGGTGAGATGTAAAAGGGTTAAACGCTAATAATGAGAACAGGAAAGAGCTGCGTTTAAAAGGAAAAATTGAGGTACCAGTCAATCCAGCAGGTGCACCAATGGGCCTCTCACCTGAGAAGACCAGAATGAAGAAATCCCGGGCTGCGAAATCTGCACTGCAGCCTTATTCACAATAGACAAGACAGTGAAGCAACCAAAATGTCCATCAACAGATGAAAGGATAAAGAAGAAATGGTCCATGTACACAATGAAAACCAGCCATGGAAAACATTGGAAAACTGCTCTTTGAGGCACAATAGATGATCTTGGAGATAATCACAGAACATGAGGTATGTCGGAAAGCAAAAGTCCTATATCCTATGATATCACTTATAGGCGTTATCTAATAACTGAAACAAATGAACATATTTCCACAGAGAAAGTCAATCACAGACTTATTAAAAAAGAACTATTCTTATCTAAAAGGAAAGGTGGGGGGAATGGATAAATGAAGATTAGCGTTACCATATGTATACAAATACATATTATATACATATATCAAAAAGACCGACCATATAGCAAGGAAGGATTATGGAACACTCTGTAATAATTTACACGGGAAGAGGATCTCTACATAAATAGGTATATAGAATATGTAGATGAACTAGAGTGTGTACACCTTGGACAAGCAACATTCTAACCATTACCCCAATTGAAAAAATTAAAACAACGAACTAGGAGTAATGAGACATAAACTTATGGGGGGTTTTCCTGGCACATTCCATCCAAATTTAAAACCTAGGCAAACAACTTCCAGAAAGGCTCTGCTGCCCTAGTACCCAGATTTGGGAATGGAGAAATGCTGCATTCTTGTGGCCGTTTCCCACAACAGCAGCTTTGAACCCCCTGCAAAAGGTCACTAAATATTCACCAATTGCAGGTCTGTAAATGACACCGGCCCTCCAAAAAATAGTGAGGTCGAAAATCGACCCAAAAAATTCTAGAGTGCAACCTTCCAAAAAGAAAATTTGAAGAGATATATTATACTCACACTTTTTTTCTTTTTTCTTTTAACAGAAAAGAAAAAGGCGTGGAAAAATGATGAATTGTAGGAATGTTTACAGACATGTAAACCCAAATTACAAAAACCTATCAGCTCACACCAGTCAGAATGGCCATCAACAAAAATGCTGCAAACAATAAATGCTGACGTGATTGTGGAGAAATGCGTACCCTCGATTCTAAGGGGGACGTGGTAAGAGCCACTAATGAAAGCACAATTGAGGTTCCTTGAAAAGGTAAACGTTGAGCTACCATACCAGTCAATCAATCATACCCACTGCTGGGTCTATCACCTGAGCAAATGAAAATCAAAAATCACAGGCTGGCAATCCTGCACTCCAGCAATATTTACCATAGGCAACACTTGGAAGCAACGAAAATGTCCATCAACAGAGGAATGCACCAAGAAGAAGTGGTCCATGTACACAATGGAATATTAGCCATGGAAAACATTGAAGCACTGCTCTTTGAGGCACCATACATGAGCCTGGAGATAATCACAAAACATGAAGTAGGTCAGAAAGCAAAATCCCTATATCCTATATTATCACTTATGGCATTATCTAATAACTGACACAGATGAACATATTTCCAAAGAGAAAGACACTCTCAGGCTTAGAAAACAAACTATGCTCATCGAAAAGGAAAGGAGGAGGGAAATTGAGAAATGAAGATTAGTGTTCCTATACATATACAAATACATAGTATATACATGTATCAAAAATACCAAACATATAGCAAGGGAGGGCGACGGAACACTAATATTTTACATGGGAAGAGGATCTGTACATTAATAGACATACATAATGTACAAATGAACCAGATTGTGTACACCTAGGACAAACAGTATTCTAAACTTTACCCAGATTAAAAAAAATTTTAGAAACCAAGAAGAAGTAATGAGACATAAACTTATGGGGATTTCTCCTGGCAAATTCCATTCTAATTTGCAACCTAGGACAATGACTTCCAGACAGGCTCTGCTGCCTTAGTACCCAGATTGGGGAGAGGATAAATGCTACCTCCTTGTGGCCGTTTCCCACAACAGTAGCTTTGAACCCACTGCAAAATGTCACTAAATTTTCACCAACTTGCAGTTCTGTAAATGGCACCTGCCCTCCAGAAAATTTCTGGGGTCAAAAATCGACCCAAAAATTCAGAAGAGGGCAACCTTCGAAGACGACAATTTCAAGAGCTATATTGTACTCACGGTTTTTTCTTTTAAGAGAAAAGAAAAAGGCGTAGGAATATGATGAATTTTAAGAATTTTAATGACATGCATACCCATATTACAAAAACCTATCAGCTCACAGCAGTCAGAATGGCCATTAGGAAAAATGCTGCAAAAAATCAATGGTGAAGGGAGTGTGGAGAAATGCGTACCCTCGGTTGTAAGGGGGGGCATGTAAGAGCCACTAATGAAAACACAGTGTAGGTGCTTTGAAAAGGGAAACATTGAGCTACCAGTCAATCAATCACAACCACTGCTTGGCCTATCACCTGAGGAAATGAGAATCAAAAAGTCACAGGCTGGCAAACCTGTACGCCAGCAAGATTTACCATAGCCAGCACTTGGAAGCAATGAAAATGTCCATCAACTGAGGAATGCACCAAGAAGAAGTGGTCCACGTACACAATGTTATATTACTCTAATAATAAATATAAATTCAATTTAAAAACAAACAAAAGCAAGGAGACATCAACATTTGTGGGTTTATCCGGGCACATTGCACTCTAATTTATAACGGAAGAACACCACTGGCCGATAGGTCTGTTTCCCTAGTACCAACATGGGGAACGTAGAAAGGCAGCCGCTCTCTGGCCGTTACCTGCAAAAGCAGGTTTAAAGCCTGAGCTAATGGTCACTTCATATGAACAAGTACTGCAGGGCTGTAAATGAAACCTGCCCTCAAAATGTCTTGAGGGAGATAATGGCCAAAATATTTCAAATGGTGACACATACTTTAAGAAAACACTTTGAAGAAATAAGCTCTAATCACAGCTGGAAAAATAAAAAGGACATGTCTTAAAGCTCAATTTCTACACATTATGAGACACATGCAAATTCATCCACAAACTGGTATGAGCTCACACCACTCAGAATAACCATCAGCAAAAACTACAAAGAATAAATGCTGAAGGTGCTGGGAAGATATACATACGCTCCACTTTAAGTGGGACGTAACCTGAAAAGAGCCACTAAGGAGAACAGAACAGAGGTGCCTTTAAATGGTAAACATTGAGGAACCATAAGATCCAGCAGACCTATTCCTGGACCTATAAACTAAGAAGACAGAATTGGAAGGACACAGCCACGCAAATCGGCATTGCATAGTGTTACAATAGCCAAGATATGGAAGTAACCAAAAAGTCCACCGACAGATGGGTGGACAAAAAAGAACTGCTACCTGTACAGATGGAATATGAGCTAGTGAAAAAATGAAACAATGCCATTTGCAGCACCATAGATGAGTCTAGAAGTAATCACGCAACTTGGAGTAAGTGAGAAAGCGAAAGACACATATCCTATCATATCACATATAGGGGTTACCTAAAAAATGATACAAACAAAGATATTTACACAGAGAAACACTATCATACCATCAATAAAAAAACTTATGGTTCACCAAATAGAAAGGTGTGAGGATTGGATACATTACCGTATTGAGGTTAACAGAGAGATACAAACACCTGTGAAATATATAATCACCAAAGACCTACGCAATACCAAGAGAAGACTACTAAACACTGTGTCATAACCTACATGGGAAAAGGATCTAAAGAAGAATAGATATATGTATATGTGTGAAAGAACCCCATCTTGCACACCTAGAACAAACAAAACATTGTAATCAAGTTTGCTGTGATAAAAAATAAAAATTAAGTTAAAAATACCAACAAGAAGTAATGAGACATACACTTAAAGGGCTTTGTCCTCGCACATTCCATTCTAATTTACAACCTAGAACACCACTTCCAGTAAGGCTCTGTTGCCCTAGTAAGCAGATTTGGTAAAGGAGAAATGCTGCCGCCTTGTGGCCGATTCCCGCAAGAGCAGTTTTTAACCCAAAGCTAATGGTCACTTACCATTCACAAGGACTCAGGGCTGTAAAGGACACCTGCCCTCAAAATTGTGTTGAGGTAGGGAATGGATAAAAAAAATCAAAACAGGCAAAATTTTCAAGAAGATAGTATGCAGAGGTTAGTTTTACTCACTCTCTTTTTAAAGAAAGGAAAATGGATAAAAGCTCAACCTCAGGAAGTATTAGGCTCATGCAATCTAATCTACAAAAGTTTCCAACTCACACCAGTCGAATGACCATTGGCAAAAAGTCTACAAATAATAAATGCTGAAGAGGTTTTAGAGAACTGTGTACCCTCTAGCTGCTGGTGAGATGTAAAAGGGTTAAATGCTAATAATGAGAACAGAAAGGAGCTGCGTTTAAAAGGAAAAATTGAGGTACCATTCAATCCAGCAGGTGCACCAATGGGCCTCTCACCTGAGAAGACCAGAATGAAGAAGACTCGGGCTGCAAAAGCTGCACTGCAGCCTTATTCACAATAGACAAGACAGAGAAGCAACCAAAATGTCCATCAACAGATGAAAGGATAAAGAAGAAGTGGTCCATGTACACAAAGAATACTAGCCATGGAAAACAATGAAACAGTGCTCTTTGAGGCACCATAGATGATCTTGGAGATAATCACAGAACGTGAGGTAAGTCGGAAAGCAAAAGTCCTATATCCTACGATATCACTTATAGGCGTAATCTAATAACTGACACAAATGAACATATTTCCACAGAGAAAGTCAATCAAAGACTTATTAAAAAAAATACTACGCGTATCTAAAAGGAAAGGTGGGGGGAATGGATAAATGAAGATTAGCGTTACCATATGTATACAAATATATATTATATACATATATCAAATAGACCGACCATATTGCAAGGAAGGTTTTCGAAACACTCTGTAATAATTTACAAGGGAAGAGGATCTCTACATAAATAGGTATATAGAATATGTAGATGAACCAGAGTGTGTACACCTTGGACAAGCAACATTCTAAACATTACCCCAAATGAAAAAATTAAAACAACGAATTAGGAGTAATGAGACATAAACTTAAGGGGGGTTTTCCTGGCACATTCCATTCAAACTTACAACCTAGTCAAACGACTTCCAGAACGGCTCTGCTGCCCTAGTACCCAGATTTGGGAATGGAGAAATGCTGCATCCTTGTGGCCATTTCCCACAAGAGCAGCTTTAAACCCACTGCAAAAGGTCACTAAATATTCACCCATTGCTGTTCTGTAAATGACACCTGCCCACCAAAAAATACTGAGGTCAAAAATCGACCAAAAAATTCTAGAGTGCAACCTTCCAAAAAACAAAATTTGAAGAGGTATATTATAATAACACTTTTTTTCTTTTTTCTTTTAACAGAAAAGGAAAAGCCGTGGAGAAATGACGAATTGTAGGAATTTTTACAGACATGTAAACCCAAATTCCAAAAACCTATCAGCTCACAGCAGTCAGAATGGCCATCAACAAAAATGCTGCAAACAATAAATGCTGACGTGATTGTGGAGAAATGCATACCCTCGATTCTAAGTGGGACTTGGTAAGAGCCACTAATGAAAGCACAATTGAGGTGCCTTGAAAAGGTAAACGTTGAGCTACCATACCAGTCAATCAATCATACCCACTGCTGGGTCTATCACCTGAGAAAATGAAAATCAAAAATCACAGGCTGGCAATCCTGCACTCCAGCAGTATTTACCATAGGCAACGCTTGGAAGCAACGAAAATGTCCATCAACAGAGGAATGCACCAAGAAGAAGTGGTCCATGTACACAATGGAATATTAGCCATGGAAAACATTGAAGCACTGCTCTTTGAGGCACCATACATGACCCTGGAGATAATCACAAAACAGGGAGTAGGTTGGAAAGCAAAAGACATATATCCTATATTATCACTTATGGCATTATCTTATAACTGACACAGAGGAACATATTTCCAAAGAGAAAGACACTCACAGGCTTAGAAAACAAACTATGCTCATCCAAAAGGAAAGAAGGGGGAAATTGAGAAATGAAGATTAGTGTTACTATACATATACAAATACATATTATATATACGTATCAAAAAGACCGAACATATAGCAAGGGAGGTCGATGGAACACTGTAATATTTCACATGGGAAGAGGATCTGTACATTAATAGACATACATAATGTACAAATGAACCAGATTGTGTACACCTAGGATAAACAATATTCTAAGCTTTACCCAGATTAAAAACATTTTAAAAACCAAGAAGAAGTAATGAGACATAAACTTATGGGGTTTTCTCCTGGCAAATTCCATTCTAATTTACAACCTAGGACAATGACTTCCAGAAAGGCTCTGCTGCCCTAGTACCCAGATTGGGGAATGGAGAAATGCTACCTCCTTGTGTCCGTTTCCCACAACAGCAGCTTTGAACCCACTGCAAACGGTCACTAAATTTTCACCAACTTGCAGTTCTGTAAATGGCACCTGACTTCCAGAAAATTTCTGGGGTCAAAAATCAACCAAAAAATTCAGAAGAGGGCAACCTTCGAAGACGACAAGTTCAAGAGCTATATTGTACTCACGGTTTTTTCTTTTAAGAGAAAAGAAAAAGGCGTAGGAATATGATGAATTTTAAGAATTTTAATGACATGCATACCCATATTACAAAAACCTATCAGCTCACAGCAGTCAGAATGGCCATTAGGAAAAATGCTGCAAAAAATCAATGGTGAAGGGAGTGTGGAGAAATGCGTACCCTCGGTTGTAAGGGGGGGCATGTAAGAGCCACTAATGAAAACACAGTGTAGGTGCTTTGAAAAGGGAAACATTGAGCTACCAGTCAATCAATCACAACCACTGCTTGGCCTATCACCTGAGGAAATGAGAATCAAAAAGTCACAGGCTGGCAAACCTGTACGCCAGCAAGATTTACCATAGCCAGCACTTGGAAGCAATGAAAATGTCCATCAACTGAGGAATGCACCAAGAAGAAGTGGTCCACGTACACAATGTTATATTACTCTAATAATAAATATAAATTCAATTTAAAAACAAACAAAAGCAAGGAGACATCAACATTTGTGGGTTTATCCGGGCACATTGCACTCTAATTTATAACGGAAGAACACCACTGGCCGATAGGTCTGTTTCCCTAGTACCAACATGGGGAACGTAGAAAGGCAGCCGCTCTCTGGCCGTTACCTGCAAAAGCAGGTTTAAAGCCTGAGCTAATGGTCACTTCATATGAACAAGTACTGCAGGGCTGTAAATGAAACCTGCCCTCAAAATGTCTTGAGGGAGATAATGGCCAAAATATTTCAAATGGTGACACATACTTTAAGAAAACACTTTGAAGAAATAAGCTCTAATCACAGCTGGAAAAATAAAAAGGACATGTCTTAAAGCTCAATTTCTACACATTATGAGACACATGCAAATTCATCCACAAACTGGTATGAGCTCACACCACTCAGAATAACCATCAGCAAAAACTACAAAGAATAAATGCTGAAGGTGCTGGGAAGATATACATACGCTCCACTTTAAGTGGGACGTAACCTGAAAAGAGCCACTAAGGAGAACAGAACAGAGGTGCCTTTAAATGGTAAACATTGAGGAACCATAAGATCCAGCAGACCTATTCCTGGACCTATAAACTAAGAAGACAGAATTGGAAGGACACAGCCACGCAAATCGGCATTGCATAGTGTTACAATAGCCAAGATATGGAAGTAACCAAAAAGTCCACCGACAGATGGGTGGACAAAAAAGAACTGCTACCTGTACAGATGGAATATGAGCTAGTGAAAAAATGAAACAATGCCATTTGCAGCACCATAGATGAGTCTAGAAGTAATCACGCAACTTGGAGTAAGTGAGAAAGCGAAAGACACATATCCTATCATATCACATATAGGGGTTACCTAAAAAATGATACAAACAAAGATATTTACACAGAGAAACACTATCATACCATCAATAAAAAAACTTATGGTTCACCAAATAGAAAGGTGTGAGGATTGGATACATTACCGTATTGAGGTTAACAGAGAGATACAAACACCTGTGAAATATATAATCACCAAAGACCTACGCAATACCAAGAGAAGACTACTAAACACTGTGTCATAACCTACATGGGAAAAGGATCTAAAGAAGAATAGATATATGTATATGTGTGAAAGAACCCCATCTTGCACACCTAGAACAAACAAAACATTGTAATCAAGTTTGCTGTGATAAAAAATAAAAATTAAGTTAAAAATACCAACAAGAAGTAATGAGACATACACTTAAAGGGCGTTTTCCTCGCACATGCCATTCTAATTTACAACCTAGAACACCACTTCCAGTAAGGCTCTGTTGCCCTAGTAACCAGATTTGGTAAAGGAGAAATGCTGCCGCCTTGTGGCCGATTCCCAGAAGGGCAGCATTTAACCCACAGCTAATGGTCATTTACCATTCACAAGGACTCAGGGCTGTAAAGGACACCTGCCCTCAAAATTGTGCTGAGGTAGGGAATGGATAAAAAAATTCAAAACAGGCAAAATTTTCACGAAGATAGTATGAAGAGGTAAGTTTTACTCACTCTTTTTAAAGAAAGGAAAATGGTTAAAAGCTCAACCTCAGGAAGTATTAGACTCATGCAATCTAATCTACAAAAAGTTTTCAACTCACACCAGTGGACTGACTATTGGCAAAAAGTCTACAAACAATAAATGCTGAATAGGTTTTAGAGAACTGTGTACCCTCTAGGTGCTGGTGAGATGTAAAAGGGTTAAACGCTAATAATGAGAACAGGAAAGAGCTGCGTTTAAAAGGAAAAATTGAGGTACCAGTCAATCCAGCAGGTGCACCAATGGGCCTCTCACCTGAGAAGACCAGAATGAAGAAATCCCGGGCTGCGAAATCTGCACTGCAGCCTTATTCACAATAGACAAGACAGTGAAGCAACCAAAATGTCCATCAACAGATGAAAGGATAAAGAAGAAATGGTCCATGTACACAATGAAAACCAGCCATGGAAAACATTGGAAAACTGCTCTTTGAGGCACAATAGATGATCTTGGAGATAATCACAGAACATGAGGTAAGTCGGAAAGCAAAAGTCCTATATCCTATGATATCACTTATAGGCGTTATCTAATAACTGAAACAAATGAACATATTTCCACAGAGAAAGTCAATCACAGACTTATTAAAAAAGAACTATTCTTATCTAAAAGGAAAGGTGGGGGGAATGGATAAATGAAGATTAGCGTTACCATATGTATACAAATACATATTATATACATATATCAAAAAGACCGACCATATAGCAAGGAAGGATTATGGAACACTCTGTAATAATTTACACGGGAAGAGGATCTCTACATAAATAGGTATATAGAATATGTAGATGAACTAGAGTGTGTACACCTTGGACAAGCAACATTCTAACCATTACCCCAATTGAAAAAATTAAAACAACGAACTAGGAGTAATGAGACATAAACTTATGGGGGGTTTTCCTGGCACATTCCATCCAAATTTAAAACCTAGGCAAACGACTTCCAGAAAGGCTCTGCTGCCCTAGTACCCAGATTTGGGAATGGAGAAATGCTGCATTCTTGTGGCCGTTTCCCACAACAGCAGCTTTGAACCCCCTGCAAAAGGTCACTAAATATTCACCAATTGCAGGTCTGTAAATGACACCGGCCCTCCAAAAAATAGTGAGGTCGAAAATCGACCCAAAAAATTCTAGAGTGCAACCTTCCAAAAAGAAAATTTGAAGAGATATATTATACTCACACTTTTTTTCTTTTTTCTTTTAACAGAAAAGAAAAAGGCGTGGAAAAATGATGAATTGTAGGAATGTTTACAGACATGTAAACCCAAATTACAAAAACCTATCAGCTCACACCAGTCAGAATGGCCATCAACAAAAATGCTGCAAACAATAAATGCTGACGTGATTGTGGAGAAATGCGTACCCTCGATTCTAAGGGGGACGTGGTAAGAGCCACTAATGAAAGCACAATTGAGGTTCCTTGAAAAGGTAAACGTTGAGCTACCATACCAGTCAATCAATCATACCCACTGCTGGGTCTATCACCTGAGCAAATGAAAATCAAAAATCACAGGCTGGCAATCCTGCACTCCAGCAGTATTTACCATAGGCAACGCTTGGAAGCAACGAAAATGTCCATCAACAGAGGAATGCACCAAGAAGAAGTGGTCCATGTACACAATGGAATATTAGCCATGGAAAACATTGAAGCACTGCTCTTTGAGGCACCATACATGAGCCTGGAGATAATCACAAAACATGAAGTAGGTCAGAAAGCAAAATCCCTATATCCTATATTATCACTTATGGCATTATCTAATAACTGACACAGATGAACATATTTCCAAAGAGAAAGACACTCTCAGGCTTAGAAAACAAACTATGCTCATCGAAAAGGAAAGGAGGAGGGAAATTGAGAAATGAAGATTAGTGTTCCTATACATATACAAATACATAGTATATACATGTATCAAAAATACCAAACATATAGCAAGGGAGGGCGACGGAACACTAATATTTTACATGGGAAGAGGATCTGTACATTAATAGACATACATAATGTACAAATGAACCAGATTGTGTACACCTAGGACAAACAGTATTCTAAACTTTACCCAGATTAAAAAAAATTTTAGAAACCAAGAAGAAGTAATGAGACATAAACTTATGGGGATTTCTCCTGGCAAATTCCATTCTAATTTGCAACCTAGGACAATGACTTCCAGACAGGCTCTGCTGCCTTAGTACCCAGATTGGGGAGAGGAGAAATGCTACCTCCTTGTGGCCGTTTCCCACAACAGTAGCTTTGAACCCACTGCAAAATGTCACTAAATTTTCACCAACTTGCAGTTCTGTAAATGGCACCTGCCCTCCAGAAAATTTCTGGGGTCAAAAATCGACCCAAAAATTCAGAAGAGGGCAACCTTCGAAGACGACAATTTCAAGAGCTATATTGTACTCACGGTTTTTTCTTTTAAGAGAAAAGAAAAAGGCGTAGGAATATGATGAATTTTAAGAATTTTAATGACATGCATACCCATATTACAAAAACCTATCAGCTCACAGCAGTCAGAATGGCCATTAGGAAAAATGCTGCAAAAAATCAATGGTGAAGGGAGTGTGGAGAAATGCGTACCCTCGGTTGTAAGGGGGGGCATGTAAGAGCCACTAATGAAAACACAGTGTAGGTGCTTTGAAAAGGGAAACATTGAGCTACCAGTCAATCAATCACAACCACTGCTTGGCCTATCACCTGAGGAAATGAGAATCAAAAAGTCACAGGCTGGCAAACCTGTACGCCAGCAAGATTTACCATAGCCAGCACTTGGAAGCAATGAAAATGTCCATCAACTGAGGAATGCACCAAGAAGAAGTGGTCCACGTACACAATGTTATATTACTCTAATAATAAATATAAATTCAATTTAAAAACAAACAAAAGCAAGGAGACATCAACATTTGTGGGTTTATCCGGGCACATTGCACTCTAATTTATAACGGAAGAACACCACTGGCCGATAGGTCTGTTTCCCTAGTACCAACATGGGGAACGTAGAAAGGCAGCCGCTCTCTGGCCGTTACCTGCAAAAGCAGGTTTAAAGCCTGAGCTAATGGTCACTTCATATGAACAAGTACTGCAGGGCTGTAAATGAAACCTGCCCTCAAAATGTCTTGAGGGAGATAATGGCCAAAATATTTCAAATGGTGACACATACTTTAAGAAAACACTTTGAAGAAATAAGCTCTAATCACAGCTGGAAAAATAAAAAGGACATGTCTTAAAGCTCAATTTCTACACATTATGAGACACATGCAAATTCATCCACAAACTGGTATGAGCTCACACCACTCAGAATAACCATCAGCAAAAACTACAAAGAATAAATGCTGAAGGTGCTGGGAAGATATATATACGCTCCACTTTAAGTGGGACGTAACCTGAAAAGAGCCACTAAGGAGAACAGAACAGAGGTGCCTTTAAATGGTAAACATTGAGGAACCATAAGATCCAGCAGACCTATTCCTGGACCTATAAACTAAGAAGACAGAATTGGAAGGACACAGCCACGCAAATCGGCATTGCATAGTGTTACAATAGCCAAGATATGGAAGTAACCAAAAAGTCCACCGACAGATGGGTGGACAAAAAAGAACTGCTACCTGTACAGATGGAATATGAGCTAGTGAAAAAATGAAACAATGCCATTTGCAGCACCATAGATGAGTCTAGAAGTAATCACGCAACTTGGAGTAAGTGAGAAAGCGAAAGACACATATCCTATCATATCACATATAGGGGTTACCTAAAAATGATACAAACAAAGATATTTACACAGAGAAACACTATCATACCATCAATAAAAAAACTTATGGTTCACCAAATAGAAAGGTGTGAGGATTGGATACATTACCGTATTGAGGTTAACAGAGAGATACAAACACCTGTGAAATATATAATCACCAAAGACCTACGGAATACCAAGAGAAGACTACTAAACACTGTGTCATAACCTACATGGGAAAAGGATCTAAAGAAGAATAGATATATGTATATGTGTGAAAGAACCCCATCTTGCACACCTAGAACAAACAAAACATTGTAATCAAGTTTGCTGTGATAAAAAATAAAAATTAAGTTAAAAATACCAACAAGAAGTAATGAGACATACACTTAAAGGGCTTTGTCCTCGCACATTCCATTCTAATTTACAACCTAGAACACCACTTCCAGTAAGGCTCTGTTGCCCTAGTAAGCAGATTTGGTAAAGGAGAAATGCTGCCGCCTTGTGGCCGATTCCCGCAAGAGCAGTTTTTAACCCAAAGCTAATGGTCACTTACCATTCACAAGGACTCAGGGCTGTAAAGGACACCTGCCCTCAAAATTGTGTTGAGGTAGGGAATGGATAAAAAAAATCAAAACAGGCAAAATTTTCAAGAAGATAGTATGCAGAGGTTAGTTTTACTCACTCTCTTTTTAAAGAAAGGAAAATGGATAAAAGCTCAACCTCAGGAAGTATTAGGCTCATGCAATCTAATCTACAAAAGTTTCCAACTCACACCAGTCGAATGACCATTGGCAAAAAGTCTACAAATAATAAATGCTGAAGAGGTTTTAGAGAACTGTGTACCCTCTAGCTGCTGGTGAGATGTAAAAGGGTTAAATGCTAATAATGAGAACAGAAAGGAGCTGCGTTTAAAAGGAAAAATTGAGGTACCATTCAATCCAGCAGGTGCACCAATGGGCCTCTCACCTGAGAAGACCAGAATGAAGAAGACTCGGGCTGCAAAAGCTGCACTGCAGCCTTATTCACAATAGACAAGACAGAGAAGCAACCAAAATGTCCATCAACAGATGAAAGGATAAAGAAGAAGTGGTCCATGTACACAAAGAATACTAGCCATGGAAAACAATGAAACAGTGCTCTTTGAGGCACCATAGATGATCTTGGAGATAATCACAGAACGTGAGGTAAGTCGGAAAGCAAAAGTCCTATATCCTACGATATCACTTATAGGCGTAATCTAATAACTGACACAAATGAACATATTTCCACAGAGAAAGTCAATCAAAGACTTATTAAAAAAAATACTACGCGTATCTAAAAGGAAAGGTGGGGGGAATGGATAAATGAAGATTAGCGTTACCATATGTATACAAATACATATTATATACATATATCAAAAAGACCGACCATATAGCAAGGAAGGTTTTCGAAACACTCTGTAATAATTTACACGGGAAGAGGATCTCTACATAAATAGGTATATAGAATATGTAGATGAACTAGAGTGTGTACACCTTGGACAAGCAACATTCTAAACATTACCCCAAATGAAAAAATTAAAACAACGAATTAGGAGTAATGAGACATAAACTTAAGGGGGGTTTTCCTGGCACATTCCATCCAAATTTAAAACCTAGGCAAACAACTTCCAGAAAGGCTCTGCTGCCCTAGTACCCAGATTTGAGAATGGAGAAATGCTGCATTCTTGTGGCCGTTTCCCACAACAGCAGCTTTGAACCCCCTGCAAAAGGTCACTAAATATTCACCAATTGCAGGTCTGTAAATGACACCGGCCCTCCAAAATATAGTGAGGTCGAAAATCGACCCAAAAAATTCTAGAGTGCAACCTTCCAAAAAGAAAATTTGAAGAGATATATTATACTCACACTTTTTTTCTTTTTTCTTTTAACAGAAAAGAAAAAGGCGTGGAAAAATGATGAATTGTAGGAATGTTTACAGACATGTAAACCCAAATTACAAAAACCTATCAGCTCACACCAGTCAGAATGGCCATCAACAAAAATGCTGCAAACAATAAATGCTGACGTGATTGTGGAGAAATGCGTACCCTCGATTCTAAGGGGGACGTGGTAAGAGCCACTAATGAAAGCACAATTGAGGTTCCTTGAAAAGGTAAACGTTGAGCTACCATACCAGTCAATCAATCATACCCACTGCTGGGTCTATCACCTGAGAAAATGAAAATCAAAAATCACAGGCTGGCAATCCTGCACTCCAGCAGTATTTACCATAGGCAACGCTTGGAAGCAACGAAAATGTCCATCAACAGAGGAATGCACCAAGAAGAAGTGGTCCATGTACACAATGGAATATTAGCCATGGAAAACATTGAAGCACTGCTCTTTGAGGCACCATACATGAGCCTGGAGATAATCACAAAACATGAAGTAGGTCGGAAAGCAAAAGACATATATCCTATATTATCACTTATGGCATTATCTAATAACTGACACAGATGAACATATTTCCAAAGAGAAAGACACTCTCAGGCTTAGAAAACAAACTATGCTCATCGAAAAGGAAAGGAGGAGGGAAATTGAGAAATGAAGATTAGTGTTCCTATACATATACAAATACATAGTATATACATGTATCAAAAATACCAAACATATAGCAAGGGAGGGCGACGGAACACTAATATTTTACATGGGAAGAGGATCTGTACATTAATAGACATACATAATGTACAAATGAACCAGATTGTGTACACCTAGGACAAACAGTATTCTAAACTTTACCCAGATTAAAAAAAATTTTAGAAACCAAGAAGAAGTAATGAGACATAAACTTATGGGGATTTCTCCTGGCAAATTCCATTCTAATTTGCAACCTAGGACAATGACTTCCAGACAGGCTCTGCTGCCTTAGTACCCAGATTGGGGAGAGGAGAAATGCTACCTCCTTGTGGCCGTTTCCCACAACAGTAGCTTTGAACCCACTGCAAAATGTCACTAAATTTTCACCAACTTGCAGTTCTGTAAATGGCACCTGCCCTCCAGAAAATTTCTGGGGTCAAAAATCGACCCAAAAATTCAGAAGAGGGCAACCTTCGAAGACGACAATTTCAAGAGCTATATTGTACTCACGGTTTTTTCTTTTAAGAGAAAAGAAAAAGGCGTAGGAATATGATGAATTTTAAGAATTTTAATGACATGCATACCCATATTACAAAAACCTATCAGCTCACAGCAGTCAGAATGGCCATTAGGAAAAATGCTGCAAAAAATCAATGGTGAAGGGAGTGTGGAGAAATGCGTACCCTCGGTTGTAAGGGGGGGCATGTAAGAGCCACTAATGAAAACACAGTGTAGGTGCTTTGAAAAGGGAAACATTGAGCTACCAGTCAATCAATCACAACCACTGCTTGGCCTATCACCTGAGGAAATGAGAATCAAAAAGTCACAGGCTGGCAAACCTGTACGCCAGCAAGATTTACCATAGCCAGCACTTGGAAGCAATGAAAATGTCCATCAACTGAGGAATGCACCAAGAAGAAGTGGTCCACGTACACAATGTTATATTACTCTAATAATAAATATAAATTCAATTTAAAAACAAACAAAAGCAAGGAGACATCAACATTTGTGGGTTTATCCGGGCACATTGCACTCTAATTTATAACGGAAGAACACCACTGGCCGATAGGTCTGTTTCCCTAGTACCAACATGGGGAACGTAGAAAGGCAGCCGCTCTCTGGCCGTTACCTGCAAAAGCAGGTTTAAAGCCTGAGCTAATGGTCACTTCATATGAACAAGTACTGCAGGGCTGTAAATGAAACCTGCCCTCAAAATGTCTTGAGGGAGATAATGGCCAAAATATTTCAAATGGTGACACATACTTTAAGAAAACACTTTGAAGAAATAAGCTCTAATCACAGCTGGAAAAATAAAAAGGACATGTCTTAAAGCTCAATTTCTACACATTATGAGACACATGCAAATTCATCCACAAACTGGTATGAGCTCACACCACTCAGAATAACCATCAGCAAAAACTACAAAGAATAAATGCTGAAGGTGCTGGGAAGATATACATACGCTCCACTTTAAGTGGGACGTAACCTGAAAAGAGCCACTAAGGAGAACAGAACAGAGGTGCCTTTAAATGGTAAACATTGAGGAACCATAAGATCCAGCAGACCTATTCCTGGACCTATAAACTAAGAAGACAGAATTGGAAGGACACAGCCACACAAATCGGCATTGCATAGTGTTACAATAGCCAAGATATGGAAGTAACCAAAAAGTCCACCGACAGATGGGTGGACAAAAAAGAACTGCTACCTGTACAGATGGAATATGAGCTAGTGAAAAAATGAAACAATGCCATTTGCAGCACCATAGATGAGTCTAGAAGTAATCACGCAACTTGGAGTAAGTGAGAAAGCGAAAGACACATATCCTATCATATCACATATAGGGGTTACCTAAAAAATGATACAAACAAAGATATTTACACAGAGAAACACTATCATACCATCAATAAAAAAACTTATGGTTCACCAAATAGAAAGGTGTGAGGATTGGATACATTACCGTATTGAGGTTAACAGAGAGATACAAACACCTGTGAAATATATAATCACCAAAGACCTACGCAATACCAAGAGAAGACTACTAAACACTGTGTCATAACCTACATGGGAAAAGGATCTAAAGAAGAATAGATATATGTATATGTGTGAAAGAACCCCATCTTGCACACCTAGAACAAACAAAACATTGTAATCAAGTTTGCTGTGATAAAAAATAAAAATTAAGTTAAAAATAACAACAAGAAGTAATGAGACATACACTTAAAGGGCTTTGTCCTCGCACATTCCATTCTAATTTACAACCTAGAACACCACTTCCAGTAAGGCTCTGTTGCCCTAGTAAGCAGATTTGGTAAAGGAGAAATGCTGCCGCCTTGTGGCCGATTCCCGCAAGAGCAGTTTTTAACCCAAAGCTAATGGTCACTTACCATTCACAAGGACTCAGGGCTGTAAAGGACACCTGCCCTCAAAATTGTGTTGAGGTAGGGAATGGATAAAAAAAATCAAAACAGGCAAAATTTTCAAGAAGATAGTATGCAGAGGTTAGTTTTACTCACTCTCTTTTTAAAGAAAGGAAAATGGATAAAAGCTCAACCTCAGGAAGTATTAGGCTCATGCAATCTAATCTACAAAAGTTTCCAACTCACACCAGTCGAATGACCATTGGCAAAAAGTCTACAAATAATAAATGCTGAAGAGGTTTTAGAGAACTGTGTACCCTCTAGCTGCTGGTGAGATGTAAAAGGGTTAAATGCTAATAATGAGAACAGAAAGGAGCTGCGTTTAAAAGGAAAAATTGAGGTACCATTCAATCCAGCAGGTGCACCAATGGGCCTCTCACCTGAGAAGACCAGAATGAAGAAGACTCGGGCTGCAAAAGCTGCACTGCAGCCTTATTCACAATAGACAAGACAGAGAAGCAACCAAAATGTCCATCAACAGATGAAAGGATAAAGAAGAAGTGGTCCATGTACACAAAGAATACTAGCCATGGAAAACAATGAAACAGTGCTCTTTGAGGCACCATAGATGATCTTGGAGATAATCACAGAACGTGAGGTAAGTCGGAAAGCAAAAGTCCTATATCCTACGATATCACTTATAGGCGTAATCTAATAACTGACACAAATGAACATATTTCCACAGAGAAAGTCAATCAAAGACTTATTAAAAAAAATACTACGCGTATCTAAAAGGAAAGGTGGGGGGAATGGATAAATGAAGATTAGCGTTACCATATGTATACAAATATATATTATATACATATATCAAATAGACCGACCATATTGCAAGGAAGGTTTTCGAAACACTCTGTAATAATTTACAAGGGAAGAGGATCTCTACATAAATAGGTATATAGAATATGTAGATGAACCAGAGTGTGTACACCTTGGACAAGCAACATTCTAAACATTACCCCAAATGAAAAAATTAAAACAACGAATTAGGAGTAATGAGACATAAACTTAAGGGGGGTTTTCCTGGCACATTCCATTCAAACTTACAACCTAGTCAAACGACTTCCAGAACGGCTCTGCTGCCCTAGTACCCAGATTTGGGAATGGAGAAATGCTGCATCCTTGTGGCCATTTCCCACAAGAGCAGCTTTAAACCCACTGCAAAAGGTCACTAAATATTCACCCATTGCTGTTCTGTAAATGACACCTGCCCACCAAATAATACTGAGGTCGAAAATCGACCAAAAAATTCTAGAGTGCAACCTTCCAAAAAACAAAATTTGAAGAGGTATATTATAATAACACTTTTTTTCTTTTTTCTTTTAACAGAAAAGGAAAAGCCGTGGAGAAATGACGAATTGTAGGAATTTTTACAGACATGTAAACCCAAATTCCAAAAACCTATCAGCTCACAGCAGTCAGAATGGCCATCAACAAAAATGCTGCAAACAATAAATGCTGACGTGATTGTGGAGAAATGCATACCCTCGATTCTAAGTGGGACTTGGTAAGAGCCACTAATGAAAGCACAATTGAGGTGCCTTGAAAAGGTAAACGTTGAGCTACCATACCAGTCAATCAATCATACCCACTGCTGGGTCTATCACCTGAGAAAATGAAAATCAAAAATCACAGGCTGGCAATCCTGCACTCCAGCAGTATTTACCATAGGCAACGCTTGGAAGCAACGAAAATGTCCATCAACAGAGGAATGCACCAAGAAGAAGTGGTCCATGTACACAATGGAATATTAGCCATGGAAAACATTGAAGCACTGCTCTTTGAGGCACCATACATGACCCTGGAGATAATCACAAAACAGGAAGTAGGTTGGAAAGCAAAAGACATATATCCTATATTATCACTTATGGCATTATCTTATAACTGACACAGAGGAACATATTTCCAAAGAGAAAGACACTCACAGGCTTAGAAAACAAACTATGCTCATCCAAAAGGAAAGAAGGGGGAAATTGAGAAATGAAGATTAGTGTTACTATACATATACAAATACATATTATATATACGTATCAAAAAGACCGAACATATAGCAAGGGAGGTCGATGGAACACTGTAATATTTCACATGGGAAGAGGATCTGTACATTAATAGACATACATAATGTACAAATGAACCAGATTGTGTACACCTAGGATAAACAATATTCTAAGCTTTACCCAGATTAAAAACATTTTAAAAACCAAGAAGAAGTAATGAGACATAAACTTATGGGGTTTTCTCCTGGCAAATTCCATTCTAATTTACAACCTAGGACAATGACTTCCAGAAAGGCTCTGCTGCCCTAGTACCCAGATTGGGGAATGGAGAAATGCTACCTCCTTGTGTCCGTTTCCCACAACAGCAGCTTTGAACCCACTGCAAACGGTCACTAAATTTTCACCAACTTGCAGTTCTGTAAATGGCACCTGACTTCCAGAAAATTTCTGGGGTCAAAAATCAACCAAAAAATTCAGAAGAGGGCAACCTTCGAAGACGACAATTTCAAGAGCTATATTGTACTCACGGTTTTTTCTTTTAAGAGAAAAGAAAAAGGCGTAGGAATATGATGAATTTTAAGAATTTTAATGACATGCATACCCATATTACAAAAACCTATCAGCTCACAGCAGTCAGAATGGCCATTAGGAAAAATGCTGCAAAAAATCAATGGTGAAGGGAGTGTGGAGAAATGCGTACCCTCGGTTGTAAGGGGGGGCATGTAAGAGCCACTAATGAAAACACAGTGTAGGTGCTTTGAAAAGGGAAACATTGAGCTACCAGTCAATCAATCACAACCACTGCTTGGCCTATCACCTGAGGAAATGAGAATCAAAAAGTCACAGGCTGGCAAACCTGTACGCCAGCAAGATTTACCATAGCCAGCACTTGGAAGCAATGAAAATGTCCATCAACTGAGGAATGCACCAAGAAGAAGTGGTCCACGTACACAATGTTATATTACTCTAATAATAAATATAAATTCAATTTAAAAACAAACAAAAGCAAGGAGACATCAACATTTGTGGGTTTATCCGGGCACATTGCACTCTAATTTATAACGGAAGAACACCACTGGCCGATAGGTCTGTTTCCCTAGTACCAACATGGGGAACGTAGAAAGGCAGCCGCTCTCTGGCCGTTACCTGCAAAAGCAGGTTTAAAGCCTGAGCTAATGGTCACTTCATATGAACAAGTACTGCAGGGCTGTAAATGAAACCTGCCCTCAAAATGTCTTGAGGGAGATAATGGCCAAAATATTTCAAATGGTGACACATACTTTAAGAAAACACTTTGAAGAAATAAGCTCTAATCACAGCTGGAAAAATAAAAAGGACATGTCTTAAAGCTCAATTTCTACACATTATGAGACACATGCAAATTCATCCACAAACTGGTATGAGCTCACACCACTCAGAATAACCATCAGCAAAAACTACAAAGAATAAATGCTGAAGGTGCTGGGAAGATATACATACGCTCCACTTTAAGTGGGACGTAACCTGAAAAGAGCCACTAAGGAGAACAGAACAGAGGTGCCTTTAAATGGTAAACATTGAGGAACCATAAGATCCAGCAGACCTATTCCTGGACCTATAAACTAAGAAGACAGAATTGGAAGGACACAGCCACGCAAATCGGCATTGCATAGTGTTACAATAGCCAAGATATGGAAGTAACCAAAAAGTCCACCGACAGATGGGTGGACAAAAAAGAACTGCTACCTGTACAGATGGAATATGAGCTAGTGAAAAAATGAAACAATGCCATTTGCAGCACCATAGATGAGTCTAGAAGTAATCACGCAACTTGGAGTAAGTGAGAAAGCGAAAGACACATATCCTATCATATCACATATAGGGGTTACCTAAAAAATGATACAAACAAAGATATTTACACAGAGAAACACTATCATACCATCAATAAAAAAACTTATGGTTCACCAAATAGAAAGGTGTGAGGATTGGATACATTACCGTATTGAGGTTAACAGAGAGATACAAACACCTGTGAAATATATAATCACCAAAGACCTACGCAATACCAAGAGAAGACTACTAAACACTGTGTCATAACCTACATGGGAAAAGGATCTAAAGAAGAATAGATATATGTATATGTGTGAAAGAACCCCATCTTGCACACCTAGAACAAACAAAACATTGTAATCAAGTTTGCTGTGATAAAAAATAAAAATTAAGTTAAAAATACCAACAAGAAGTAATGAGACATACACTTAAAGGGCGTTTTCCTCGCACATGCCATTCTAATTTACAACCTAGAACACCACTTCCAGTAAGGCTCTGTTGCCCTAGTAACCAGATTTGGTAAAGGAGAAATGCTGCCGCCTTGTGGCCGATTCCCAGAAGGGCAGCATTTAACCCACAGCTAATGGTCATTTACCATTCACAAGGACTCAGGGCTGTAAAGGACACCTGCCCTCAAAATTGTGCTGAGGTAGGGAATGGATAAAAAAATTCAAAACAGGCAAAATTTTCACGAAGATAGTATGAAGAGGTAAGTTTTACTCACTCTTTTTAAAGAAAGGAAAATGGTTAAAAGCTCAACCTCAGGAAGTATTAGACTCATGCAATCTAATCTACAAAAAGTTTTCAACTCACACCAGTGGACTGACTATTGGCAAAAAGTCTACAAACAATAAATGCTGAATAGGTTTTAGAGAACTGTGTACCCTCTAGGTGCTGGTGAGATGTAAAAGGGTTAAACGCTAATAATGAGAACAGGAAAGAGCTGCGTTTAAAAGGAAAAATTGAGGTACCAGTCAATCCAGCAGGTGCACCAATGGGCCTCTCACCTGAGAAGACCAGAATGAAGAAATCCCGGGCTGCGAAATCTGCACTGCAGCCTTATTCACAATAGACAAGACAGTGAAGCAACCAAAATGTCCATCAACAGATGAAAGGATAAAGAAGAAATGGTCCATGTACACAATGAAAACCAGCCATGGAAAACATTGGAAAACTGCTCTTTGAGGCACAATAGATGATCTTGGAGATAATCACAGAACATGAGGTAAGTCGGAAAGCAAAAGTCCTATATCCTATGATATCACTTATAGGCGTTATCTAATAACTGAAACAAATGAACATATTTCCACAGAGAAAGTCAATCACAGACTTATTAAAAAAGAACTATTCTTATCTAAAAGGAAAGGTGGGGGGAATGGATAAATGAAGATTAGCGTTACCATATGTATACAAATACATATTATATACATATATCAAAAAGACCGACCATATAGCAAGGAAGGATTATGGAACACTCTGTAATAATTTACACGGGAAGAGGATCTCTACATAAATAGGTATATAGAATATGTAGATGAACTAGAGTGTGTACACCTTGGACAAGCAACATTCTAACCATTACCCCAATTGAAAAAATTAAAACAACGAACTAGGAGTAATGAGACATAAACTTATGGGGGGTTTTCCTGGCACATTCCATCCAAATTTAAAACCTAGGCAAACAACTTCCAGAAAGGCTCTGCTGCCCTAGTACCCAGATTTGGGAATGGAGAAATGCTGCATTCTTGTGGCCGTTTCCCACAACAGCAGCTTTGAACCCCCTGCAAAAGGTCACTAAATATTCACCAATTGCAGGTCTGTAAATGACACCGGCCCTCCAAAAAATAGTGAGGTCGAAAATCGACCCAAAAAATTCTAGAGTGCAACCTTCCAAAAAGAAAATTTGAAGAGATATATTATACTCACACTTTTTTTCTTTTTTCTTTTAACAGAAAAGAAAAAGGCGTGGAAAAATGATGAATTGTAGGAATGTTTACAGACATGTAAACCCAAATTACAAAAACCTATCAGCTCACACCAGTCAGAATGGCCATCAACAAAAATGCTGCAAACAATAAATGCTGACGTGATTGTGGAGAAATGCGTACCCTCGATTCTAAGGGGGACGTGGTAAGAGCCACTAATGAAAGCACAATTGAGGTTCCTTGAAAAGGTAAACGTTGAGCTACCATACCAGTCAATCAATCATACCCACTGCTGGGTCTATCACCTGAGCAAATGAAAATCAAAAATCACAGGCTGGCAATCCTGCACTCCAGCAATATTTACCATAGGCAACACTTGGAAGCAACGAAAATGTCCATCAACAGAGGAATGCACCAAGAAGAAGTGGTCCATGTACACAATGGAATATTAGCCATGGAAAACATTGAAGCACTGCTCTTTGAGGCACCATACATGAGCCTGGAGATAATCACAAAACATGAAGTAGGTCAGAAAGCAAAATCCCTATATCCTATATTATCACTTATGGCATTATCTAATAACTGACACAGATGAACATATTTCCAAAGAGAAAGACACTCTCAGGCTTAGAAAACAAACTATGCTCATCGAAAAGGAAAGGAGGAGGGAAATTGAGAAATGAAGATTAGTGTTCCTATACATATACAAATACATAGTATATACATGTATCAAAAATACCAAACATATAGCAAGGGAGGGCGACGGAACACTAATATTTTACATGGGAAGAGGATCTGTACATTAATAGACATACATAATGTACAAATGAACCAGATTGTGTACACCTAGGACAAACAGTATTCTAAACTTTACCCAGATTAAAAAAAATTTTAGAAACCAAGAAGAAGTAATGAGACATAAACTTATGGGGATTTCTCCTGGCAAATTCCATTCTAATTTGCAACCTAGGACAATGACTTCCAGACAGGCTCTGCTGCCTTAGTACCCAGATTGGGGAGAGGATAAATGCTACCTCCTTGTGGCCGTTTCCCACAACAGTAGCTTTGAACCCACTGCAAAATGTCACTAAATTTTCACCAACTTGCAGTTCTGTAAATGGCACCTGCCCTCCAGAAAATTTCTGGGGTCAAAAATCGACCCAAAAATTCAGAAGAGGGCAACCTTCGAAGACGACAATTTCAAGAGCTATATTGTACTCACGGTTTTTTCTTTTAAGAGAAAAGAAAAAGGCGTAGGAATATGATGAATTTTAAGAATTTTAATGACATGCATACCCATATTACAAAAACCTATCAGCTCACAGCAGTCAGAATGGCCATTAGGAAAAATGCTGCAAAAAATCAATGGTGAAGGGAGTGTGGAGAAATGCGTACCCTCGGTTGTAAGGGGGGGCATGTAAGAGCCACTAATGAAAACACAGTGTAGGTGCTTTGAAAAGGGAAACATTGAGCTACCAGTCAATCAATCACAACCACTGCTTGGCCTATCACCTGAGGAAATGAGAATCAAAAAGTCACAGGCTGGCAAACCTGTACGCCAGCAAGATTTACCATAGCCAGCACTTGGAAGCAATGAAAATGTCCATCAACTGAGGAATGCACCAAGAAGAAGTGGTCCACGTACACAATGTTATATTACTCTAATAATAAATATAAATTCAATTTAAAAACAAACAAAAGCAAGGAGACATCAACATTTGTGGGTTTATCCGGGCACATTGCACTCTAATTTATAACGGAAGAACACCACTGGCCGATAGGTCTGTTTCCCTAGTACCAACATGGGGAACGTAGAAAGGCAGCCGCTCTCTGGCCGTTACCTGCAAAAGCAGGTTTAAAGCCTGAGCTAATGGTCACTTCATATGAACAAGTACTGCAGGGCTGTAAATGAAACCTGCCCTCAAAATGTCTTGAGGGAGATAATGGCCAAAATATTTCAAATGGTGACACATACTTTAAGAAAACACTTTGAAGAAATAAGCTCTAATCACAGCTGGAAAAATAAAAAGGACATGTCTTAAAGCTCAATTTCTACACATTATGAGACACATGCAAATTCATCCACAAACTGGTATGAGCTCACACCACTCAGAATAACCATCAGCAAAAACTACAAAGAATAAATGCTGAAGGTGCTGGGAAGATATACATACGCTCCACTTTAAGTGGGACGTAACCTGAAAAGAGCCACTAAGGAGAACAGAACAGAGGTGCCTTTAAATGGTAAACATTGAGGAACCATAAGATCCAGCAGACCTATTCCTGGACCTATAAACTAAGAAGACAGAATTGGAAGGACACAGCCACGCAAATCGGCATTGCATAGTGTTACAATAGCCAAGATATGGAAGTAACCAAAAAGTCCACCGACAGATGGGTGGACAAAAAAGAACTGCTACCTGTACAGATGGAATATGAGCTAGTGAAAAAATGAAACAATGCCATTTGCAGCACCATAGATGAGTCTAGAAGTAATCACGCAACTTGGAGTAAGTGAGAAAGCGAAAGACACATATCCTATCATATCACATATAGGGGTTACCTAAAAAATGATACAAACAAAGATATTTACACAGAGAAACACTATCATACCATCAATAAAAAAACTTATGGTTCACCAAATAGAAAGGTGTGAGGATTGGATACATTACCGTATTGAGGTTAACAGAGAGATACAAACACCTGTGAAATATATAATCACCAAAGACCTACGCAATACCAAGAGAAGACTACTAAACACTGTGTCATAACCTACATGGGAAAAGGATCTAAAGAAGAATAGATATATGTATATGTGTGAAAGAACCCCATCTTGCACACCTAGAACAAACAAAACATTGTAATCAAGTTTGCTGTGATAAAAAATAAAAATTAAGTTAAAAATACCAACAAGAAGTAATGAGACATACACTTAAAGGGCTTTGTCCTCGCACATTCCATTCTAATTTACAACCTAGAACACCACTTCCAGTAAGGCTCTGTTGCCCTAGTAAGCAGATTTGGTAAAGGAGAAATGCTGCCGCCTTGTGGCCGATTCCCGCAAGAGCAGTTTTTAACCCAAAGCTAATGGTCACTTACCATTCACAAGGACTCAGGGCTGTAAAGGACACCTGCCCTCAAAATTGTGTTGAGGTAGGGAATGGATAAAAAAAATCAAAACAGGCAAAATTTTCAAGAAGATAGTATGCAGAGGTTAGTTTTACTCACTCTCTTTTTAAAGAAAGGAAAATGGATAAAAGCTCAACCTCAGGAAGTATTAGGCTCATGCAATCTAATCTACAAAAGTTTCCAACTCACACCAGTCGAATGACCATTGGCAAAAAGTCTACAAATAATAAATGCTGAAGAGGTTTTAGAGAACTGTGTACCCTCTAGCTGCTGGTGAGATGTAAAAGGGTTAAATGCTAATAATGAGAACAGAAAGGAGCTGCGTTTAAAAGGAAAAATTGAGGTACCATTCAATCCAGCAGGTGCACCAATGGGCCTCTCACCTGAGAAGACCAGAATGAAGAAGACTCGGGCTGCAAAAGCTGCACTGCAGCCTTATTCACAATAGACAAGACAGAGAAGCAACCAAAATGTCCATCAACAGATGAAAGGATAAAGAAGAAGTGGTCCATGTACACAAAGAATACTAGCCATGGAAAACAATGAAACAGTGCTCTTTGAGGCACCATAGATGATCTTGGAGATAATCACAGAACGTGAGGTAAGTCGGAAAGCAAAAGTCCTATATCCTACGATATCACTTATAGGCGTAATCTAATAACTGACACAAATGAACATATTTCCACAGAGAAAGTCAATCAAAGACTTATTAAAAAAAATACTACGCGTATCTAAAAGGAAAGGTGGGGGGAATGGATAAATGAAGATTAGCGTTACCATATGTATACAAATATATATTATATACATATATCAAATAGACCGACCATATTGCAAGGAAGGTTTTCGAAACACTCTGTAATAATTTACAAGGGAAGAGGATCTCTACATAAATAGGTATATAGAATATGTAGATGAACCAGAGTGTGTACACCTTGGACAAGCAACATTCTAAACATTACCCCAAATGAAAAAATTAAAACAACGAATTAGGAGTAATGAGACATAAACTTAAGGGGGGTTTTCCTGGCACATTCCATTCAAACTTACAACCTAGTCAAACGACTTCCAGAACGGCTCTGCTGCCCTAGTACCCAGATTTGGGAATGGAGAAATGCTGCATCCTTGTGGCCATTTCCCACAAGAGCAGCTTTAAACCCACTGCAAAAGGTCACTAAATATTCACCCATTGCTGTTCTGTAAATGACACCTGCCCACCAAAAAATACTGAGGTCAAAAATCGACCAAAAAATTCTAGAGTGCAACCTTCCAAAAAACAAAATTTGAAGAGGTATATTATAATAACACTTTTTTTCTTTTTTCTTTTAACAGAAAAGGAAAAGCCGTGGAGAAATGACGAATTGTAGGAATTTTTACAGACATGTAAACCCAAATTCCAAAAACCTATCAGCTCACAGCAGTCAGAATGGCCATCAACAAAAATGCTGCAAACAATAAATGCTGACGTGATTGTGGAGAAATGCATACCCTCGATTCTAAGTGGGACTTGGTAAGAGCCACTAATGAAAGCACAATTGAGGTGCCTTGAAAAGGTAAACGTTGAGCTACCATACCAGTCAATCAATCATACCCACTGCTGGGTCTATCACCTGAGAAAATGAAAATCAAAAATCACAGGCTGGCAATCCTGCACTCCAGCAGTATTTACCATAGGCAACGCTTGGAAGCAACGAAAATGTCCATCAACAGAGGAATGCACCAAGAAGAAGTGGTCCATGTACACAATGGAATATTAGCCATGGAAAACATTGAAGCACTGCTCTTTGAGGCACCATACATGACCCTGGAGATAATCACAAAACAGGGAGTAGGTTGGAAAGCAAAAGACATATATCCTATATTATCACTTATGGCATTATCTTATAACTGACACAGAGGAACATATTTCCAAAGAGAAAGACACTCACAGGCTTAGAAAACAAACTATGCTCATCCAAAAGGAAAGAAGGGGGAAATTGAGAAATGAAGATTAGTGTTACTATACATATACAAATACATATTATATATACGTATCAAAAAGACCGAACATATAGCAAGGGAGGTCGATGGAACACTGTAATATTTCACATGGGAAGAGGATCTGTACATTAATAGACATACATAATGTACAAATGAACCAGATTGTGTACACCTAGGATAAACAATATTCTAAGCTTTACCCAGATTAAAAACATTTTAAAAACCAAGAAGAAGTAATGAGACATAAACTTATGGGGTTTTCTCCTGGCAAATTCCATTCTAATTTACAACCTAGGACAATGACTTCCAGAAAGGCTCTGCTGCCCTAGTACCCAGATTGGGGAATGGAGAAATGCTACCTCCTTGTGTCCGTTTCCCACAACAGCAGCTTTGAACCCACTGCAAACGGTCACTAAATTTTCACCAACTTGCAGTTCTGTAAATGGCACCTGACTTCCAGAAAATTTCTGGGGTCAAAAATCAACCAAAAAATTCAGAAGAGGGCAACCTTCGAAGACGACAAGTTCAAGAGCTATATTGTACTCACGGTTTTTTCTTTTAAGAGAAAAGAAAAAGGCGTAGGAATATGATGAATTTTAAGAATTTTAATGACATGCATACCCATATTACAAAAACCTATCAGCTCACAGCAGTCAGAATGGCCATTAGGAAAAATGCTGCAAAAAATCAATGGTGAAGGGAGTGTGGAGAAATGCGTACCCTCGGTTGTAAGGGGGGGCATGTAAGAGCCACTAATGAAAACACAGTGTAGGTGCTTTGAAAAGGGAAACATTGAGCTACCAGTCAATCAATCACAACCACTGCTTGGCCTATCACCTGAGGAAATGAGAATCAAAAAGTCACAGGCTGGCAAACCTGTACGCCAGCAAGATTTACCATAGCCAGCACTTGGAAGCAATGAAAATGTCCATCAACTGAGGAATGCACCAAGAAGAAGTGGTCCACGTACACAATGTTATATTACTCTAATAATAAATATAAATTCAATTTAAAAACAAACAAAAGCAAGGAGACATCAACATTTGTGGGTTTATCCGGGCACATTGCACTCTAATTTATAACGGAAGAACACCACTGGCCGATAGGTCTGTTTCCCTAGTACCAACATGGGGAACGTAGAAAGGCAGCCGCTCTCTGGCCGTTACCTGCAAAAGCAGGTTTAAAGCCTGAGCTAATGGTCACTTCATATGAACAAGTACTGCAGGGCTGTAAATGAAACCTGCCCTCAAAATGTCTTGAGGGAGATAATGGCCAAAATATTTCAAATGGTGACACATACTTTAAGAAAACACTTTGAAGAAATAAGCTCTAATCACAGCTGGAAAAATAAAAAGGACATGTCTTAAAGCTCAATTTCTACACATTATGAGACACATGCAAATTCATCCACAAACTGGTATGAGCTCACACCACTCAGAATAACCATCAGCAAAAACTACAAAGAATAAATGCTGAAGGTGCTGGGAAGATATACATACGCTCCACTTTAAGTGGGACGTAACCTGAAAAGAGCCACTAAGGAGAACAGAACAGAGGTGCCTTTAAATGGTAAACATTGAGGAACCATAAGATCCAGCAGACCTATTCCTGGACCTATAAACTAAGAAGACAGAATTGGAAGGACACAGCCACGCAAATCGGCATTGCATAGTGTTACAATAGCCAAGATATGGAAGTAACCAAAAAGTCCACCGACAGATGGGTGGACAAAAAAGAACTGCTACCTGTACAGATGGAATATGAGCTAGTGAAAAAATGAAACAATGCCATTTGCAGCACCATAGATGAGTCTAGAAGTAATCACGCAACTTGGAGTAAGTGAGAAAGCGAAAGACACATATCCTATCATATCACATATAGGGGTTACCTAAAAAATGATACAAACAAAGATATTTACACAGAGAAACACTATCATACCATCAATAAAAAAACTTATGGTTCACCAAATAGAAAGGTGTGAGGATTGGATACATTACCGTATTGAGGTTAACAGAGAGATACAAACACCTGTGAAATATATAATCACCAAAGACCTACGCAATACCAAGAGAAGACTACTAAACACTGTGTCATAACCTACATGGGAAAAGGATCTAAAGAAGAATAGATATATGTATATGTGTGAAAGAACCCCATCTTGCACACCTAGAACAAACAAAACATTGTAATCAAGTTTGCTGTGATAAAAAATAAAAATTAAGTTAAAAATACCAACAAGAAGTAATGAGACATACACTTAAAGGGCTTTGTCCTCGCACATTCCATTCTAATTTACAACCTAGAACACCACTTCCAGTAAGGCTCTGTTGCCCTAGTAAGCAGATTTGGTAAAGGAGAAATGCTGCCGCCTTGTGGCCGATTCCCGCAAGAGCAGTTTTTAACCCAAAGCTAATGGTCACTTACCATTCACAAGGACTCAGGGCTGTAAAGGACACCTGCCCTCAAAATTGTGTTGAGGTAGGGAATGGATAAAAAAAATCAAAACAGGCAAAATTTTCAAGAAGATAGTATGCAGAGGTTAGTTTTACTCACTCTCTTTTTAAAGAAAGGAAAATGGATAAAAGCTCAACCTCAGGAAGTATTAGGCTCATGCAATCTAATCTACAAAAGTTTCCAACTCACACCAGTCGAATGACCATTGGCAAAAAGTCTACAAATAATAAATGCTGAAGAGGTTTTAGAGAACTGTGTACCCTCTAGCTGCTGGTGAGATGTAAAAGGGTTAAATGCTAATAATGAGAACAGAAAGGAGCTGCGTTTAAAAGGAAAAATTGAGGTACCATTCAATCCAGCAGGTGCACCAATGGGCCTCTCACCTGAGAAGACCAGAATGAAGAAGACTCGGGCTGCAAAAGCTGCACTGCAGCCTTATTCACAATAGACAAGACAGAGAAGCAACCAAAATGTCCATCAACAGATGAAAGGATAAAGAAGAAGTGGTCCATGTACACAAAGAATACTAGCCATGGAAAACAATGAAACAGTGCTCTTTGAGGCACCATAGATGATCTTGGAGATAATCACAGAACGTGAGGTAAGTCGGAAAGCAAAAGTCCTATATCCTACGATATCACTTATAGGCGTAATCTAATAACTGACACAAATGAACATATTTCCACAGAGAAAGTCAATCAAAGACTTATTAAAAAAAATACTACGCGTATCTAAAAGGAAAGGTGGGGGGAATGGATAAATGAAGATTAGCGTTACCATATGTATACAAATATATATTATATACATATATCAAATAGACCGACCATATTGCAAGGAAGGTTTTCGAAACACTCTGTAATAATTTACAAGGGAAGAGGATCTCTACATAAATAGGTATATAGAATATGTAGATGAACCAGAGTGTGTACACCTTGGACAAGCAACATTCTAAACATTACCCCAAATGAAAAAATTAAAACAACGAATTAGGAGTAATGAGACATAAACTTAAGGGGGGTTTTCCTGGCACATTCCATTCAAACTTACAACCTAGTCAAACGACTTCCAGAACGGCTCTGCTGCCCTAGTACCCAGATTTGGGAATGGAGAAATGCTGCATCCTTGTGGCCATTTCCCACAAGAGCAGCTTTAAACCCACTGCAAAAGGTCACTAAATATTCACCCATTGCTGTTCTGTAAATGACACCTGCCCACCAAAAAATACTGAGGTCGAAAATCGACCAAATAATTCTAGAGTGCAACCTTCCAAAAAACAAAATTTGAAGAGGTATATTATAATAACACTTTTTTTCTTTTTTCTTTTAACAGAAAAGGAAAAGCCGTGGAGAAATGACGAATTGTAGGAATTTTTACAGACATGTAAACCCAAATTCCAAAAACCTATCAGCTCACAGCAGTCAGAATGGCCATCAACAAAAATGCTGCAAACAATAAATGCTGACGTGATTGTGGAGAAATGCATACCCTCGATTCTAAGTGGGACTTGGTAAGAGCCACTAATGAAAGCACAATTGAGGTGCCTTGAAAAGGTAAACGTTGAGCTACCATACCAGTCAATGAATCATACCCACTGCTGGGTCTATCACCTGAGAAAATGAAAATCAAAAATCACAGGCTGGCAATCCTGCACTCGAGCAATATTTACCATAGGCAACACTTGGAAGCAACGAAAATGTCCATCAACAGAGGAATGCACCAAGAAGAAGTGGTCCATGTACACAATGGAATATTAGCCATGGAAAACATTGAAGCACTGCTCTTTGAGGCACCATACATGAGCCTGGAGATAAACACAAAACATGAAGTAGGTCGGAAAGCAAAAGACATATATCCTATATTATCACTTATGGCATTATCTTATAACTGACACAGATGAACATATTTCCAAAGAGAAAGACACTCACAGGCTTAGAAAACAAACTATGCTCATCCAAAAGGAAAGAAGGGGGAAATTGAGAAATGAAGATTAGTGTTACTATACATATACAAATACATATTATATATACGTATCAAAAAGACCGAACATATAGCAAGGGAGGTCGATGGAACACTGTAATATTTCACATGGGAAGAGGATCTGTACATTAATAGACATACATAATGTACAAATGAACCAGATTGTGTACACCTAGGATAAACAATATTCTAAGCTTTACCCAGATTAAAAACATTTTAAAAACCAAGAAGAAGTAATGAGACATAAACTTATGGGGTTTTCTCCTGGCAAATTCCATTCTAAGTTACAACCTAGGACAATGACTTCCAGAAAGGCTCTGCTGCCCTAGTACCCAGATTGGGGAATGGAGAAATGCTACCTCCTTGTGTCCGTTTCCCACAACAGCAGCTTTGAACCCACTGCAAACGGTCACTAAATTTTCACCAACTTGCAGTTCTGTAAATGGCACCTGACTTCCAGAAAATTTCTGGGGTCAAAAATCAACCAAAAAATTCAGAAGAGGGCAACCTTCGAAGACGACAAGTTCAAGAGCTATATTGTACTCACGGTTTTTTCTTTTAAGAGAAAAGAAAAAGGCGTAGGAATATGATGAATTTTAAGAATTTTAATGACATGCATACCCATATTACAAAAACCTATCAGCTCACAGCAGTCAGAATGGCCATTAGGAAAAATGCTGCAAAAAATCAATGGTGAAGGGAGTGTGGAGAAATGCGTACCCTCGGTTGTAAGGGGGGGCATGTAAGAGCCACTAATGAAAACACAGTGTAGGTGCTTTGAAAAGGGAAACATTGAGCTACCAGTCAATCAATCACAACCACTGCTTGGCCTATCACCTGAGGAAATGAGAATCAAAAAGTCACAGGCTGGCAAACCTGTACGCCAGCAAGATTTACCATAGCCAGCACTTGGAAGCAATGAAAATGTCCATCAACTGAGGAATGCACCAAGAAGAAGTGGTCCACGTACACAATGTTATATTACTCTAATAATAAATATAAATTCAATTTAAAAACAAACAAAAGCAAGGAGACATCAACATTTGTGGGTTTATCCGGGCACATTGCACTCTAATTTATAACGGAAGAACACCACTGGCCGATAGGTCTGTTTCCCTAGTACCAACATGGGGAACGTAGAAAGGCAGCCGCTCTCTGGCCGTTACCTGCAAAAGCAGGTTTAAAGCCTGAGCTAATGGTCACTTCATATGAACAAGTACTGCAGGGCTGTAAATGAAACCTGCCCTCAAAATGTCTTGAGGGAGATAATGGCCAAAATATTTCAAATGGTGACACATACTTTAAGAAAACACTTTGAAGAAATAAGCTCTAATCACAGCTGGAAAAATAAAAAGGACATGTCTTAAAGCTCAATTTCTACACATTATGAGACACATGCAAATTCATCCACAAACTGGTATGAGCTCACACCACTCAGAATAACCATCAGCAAAAACTACAAAGAATAAATGCTGAAGGTGCTGGGAAGATATACATACGCTCCACTTTAAGTGGGACGTAACCTGAAAAGAGCCACTAAGGAGAACAGAACAGAGGTGCCTTTAAATGGTAAACATTGAGGAACCATAAGATCCAGCAGACCTATTCCTGGACCTATAAACTAAGAAGACAGAATTGGAAGGACACAGCCACGCAAATCGGCATTGCATAGTGTTACAATAGCCAAGATATGGAAGTAACCAAAAAGTCCACCGACAGATGGGTGGACAAAAAAGAACTGCTACCTGTACAGATGGAATATGAGCTAGTGAAAAAATGAAACAATGCCATTTGCAGCACCATAGATGAGTCTAGAAGTAATCACGCAACTTGGAGTAAGTGAGAAAGCGAAAGACACATATCCTATCATATCACATATAGGGGTTACCTAAAAAATGATACAAACAAAGATATTTACACAGAGAAACACTATCATACCATCAATAAAAAAACTTATGGTTCACCAAATAGAAAGGTGTGAGGATTGGATACATTACCGTATTGAGGTTAACAGAGAGATACAAACACCTGTGAAATATATAATCACCAAAGACCTACGCAATACCAAGAGAAGACTACTAAACACTGTGTCATAACCTACATGGGAAAAGGATCTAAAGAAGAATAGATATATGTATATGTGTGAAAGAACCCCATCTTGCACACCTAGAACAAACAAAACATTGTAATCAAGTTTGCTGTGATAAAAAATAAAAATTAAGTTAAAAATACCAACAAGAAGTAATGAGACATACACTTAAAGGGCTTTGTCCTCGCACATTCCATTCTAATTTACAACCTAGAACACCACTTCCAGTAAGGCTCTGTTGCCCTAGTAAGCAGATTTGGTAAAGGAGAAATGCTGCCGCCTTGTGGCCGATTCCCGCAAGAGCAGTTTTTAACCCAAAGCTAATGGTCACTTACCATTCACAAGGACTCAGGGCTGTAAAGGACACCTGCCCTCAAAATTGTGTTGAGGTAGGGAATGGATAAAAAAAATCAAAACAGGCAAAATTTTCAAGAAGATAGTATGCAGAGGTTAGTTTTACTCACTCTCTTTTTAAAGAAAGGAAAATGGATAAAAGCTCAACCTCAGGAAGTATTAGGCTCATGCAATCTAATCTACAAAAGTTTCCAACTCACACCAGTCGAATGACCATTGGCAAAAAGTCTACAAATAATAAATGCTGAAGAGGTTTTAGAGAACTGTGTACCCTCTAGCTGCTGGTGAGATGTAAAAGGGTTAAATGCTAATAATGAGAACAGAAAGGAGCTGCGTTTAAAAGGAAAAATTGAGGTACCATTCAATCCAGCAGGTGCACCAATGGGCCTCTCACCTGAGAAGACCAGAATGAAGAAGACTCGGGCTGCAAAAGCTGCACTGCAGCCTTATTCACAATAGACAAGACAGAGAAGCAACCAAAATGTCCATCAACAGATGAAAGGATAAAGAAGAAGTGGTCCATGTACACAAAGAATACTAGCCATGGAAAACAATGAAACAGTGCTCTTTGAGGCACCATAGATGATCTTGGAGATAATCACAGAACGTGAGGTAAGTCGGAAAGCAAAAGTCCTATATCCTACGATATCACTTATAGGCGTAATCTAATAACTGACACAAATGAACATATTTCCACAGAGAAAGTCAATCAAAGACTTATTAAAAAAAATACTACGCGTATCTAAAAGGAAAGGTGGGGGGAATGGATAAATGAAGATTAGCGTTACCATATGTATACAAATATATATTATATACATATATCAAATAGACCGACCATATTGCAAGGAAGGTTTTCGAAACACTCTGTAATAATTTACAAGGGAAGAGGATCTCTACATAAATAGGTATATAGAATATGTAGATGAACCAGAGTGTGTACACCTTGGACAAGCAACATTCTAAACATTACCCCAAATGAAAAAATTAAAACAACGAATTAGGAGTAATGAGACATAAACTTAAGGGGGGTTTTCCTGGCACATTCCATTCAAACTTACAACCTAGTCAAACGACTTCCAGAACGGCTCTGCTGCCCTAGTACCCAGATTTGGGAATGGAGAAATGCTGCATCCTTGTGGCCATTTCCCACAAGAGCAGCTTTAAACCCACTGCAAAAGGTCACTAAATATTCACCCATTGCTGTTCTGTAAATGACACCTGCCCACCAAAAAATACTGAGGTCGAAAATCGACCAAATAATTCTAGAGTGCAACCTTCCAAAAAACAAAATTTGAAGAGGTATATTATAATAACACTTTTTTTCTTTTTTCTTTTAACAGAAAAGGAAAAGCCGTGGAGAAATGACGAATTGTAGGAATTTTTACAGACATGTAAACCCAAATTCCAAAAACCTATCAGCTCACAGCAGTCAGAATGGCCATCAACAAAAATGCTGCAAACAATAAATGCTGACGTGATTGTGGAGAAATGCATACCCTCGATTCTAAGTGGGACTTGGTAAGAGCCACTAATGAAAGCACAATTGAGGTGCCTTGAAAAGGTAAACGTTGAGCTACCATACCAGTCAATGAATCATACCCACTGCTGGGTCTATCACCTGAGAAAATGAAAATCAAAAATCACAGGCTGGCAATCCTGCACTCGAGCAATATTTACCATAGGCAACACTTGGAAGCAACGAAAATGTCCATCAACAGAGGAATGCACCAAGAAGAAGTGGTCCATGTACACAATGGAATATTAGCCATGGAAAACATTGAAGCACTGCTCTTTGAGGCACCATACATGAGCCTGGAGATAAACACAAAACATGAAGTAGGTCGGAAAGCAAAAGACCTATATCCTATATTATCACTTATGGCATTATCTAATAACTGACACAGATCAACATATTTCCAAAGAGAAAGAAACTCACAGGCTTAGAAAACAAACTATGCTCATCTAAAAGGAAAGGAGGAGGGAAATTGAGAAATGAAGATTAGTGTTACTATACATATACAAATACATATTATATACATGTATCAAAAAGACCGAACATATAGCAAGGGAGGTCGACGGAACACTGTAATATTTTACATGGGAAGAGGATCTGTACATTAATAGACATACATAATGTACAAATGCACCAGATTGTGTACACCTAAGACAAACAATATTCTAAACTTTACCCAGATTAAAAAAATTTTAAAAAGCAAGAGGAAGTAATGAGACATAAACTTATGGGGATTTCTCCAGGCAAATTCCATTATAATTTACAACCTAGGACAATGACTTCCAGAAAGGCTCTGCTGCCCTAGTACCCAGATTGGGGAATGGAGAAATGCTACCTCCTTGTGGCCGTTTCCCACAACAGCAGCTTTGAACCCACTGCAAAAGGTCACTAAATTTTCACCAACTTGCAGTTCTGTAAATGGCACCTGCCCTCCAGAAAATTTCTGGGGTCAAAAATCGACAAAAAATTCAAAAGACGGCCACCTTCGAAGACGACAAGTTCAAGAGCTATATTGTACTCACGTTTTTTTCTTTTAAGAGAAAAGAAAAAGGCGTAGGAATATGATGAATTTAAAAAATTTTAATGACATGCATACCCATATTACAAAATCCTATCAGCTCACAGCAGTCAGAATGGCCCTTAGGAAAAATGCTGCAAAAAATCAGTGGTGAAGGGAGTGTGGAGAAATGTGTACCCTCGGTTGTAAGGGGGGGCATGTAAAGAGCCACTAATGAAAACACAATGTAGGTGCTTTGAAAAGGGAAACATTGAGCTACCAGTCAATCAATCACAACAAATGCTTGGCCTATCACCTGAGAAAATGAGAATCAAAAAGTCACAGGCTGGCAAACCTGTACACCAGCAAGATTTACCAGAGCCAGCACTTGGAAGCAATGAAAATGTCCATCAACCGAGGAATGCACCAAGAAGAAGTGGTCCATGTACACAATGGAATATAAGCCATGGAAAACAATGAAGCACTGCTCTTTGCGGCACCATAGTTGATCCTGGAGATAATCACAAAACATGAGGTATGTCGGAAAGCAAACGACCTATACCCTATGATATCACTTATGGTGTTATCTAATAACTGAAAGAAATGTACATATTTCCAAAGAGAAAGACACTCACGTGCTTAGAAATCAAACTCTGCTCATGTATAAGGAAAGGTGTGGGCAATGGATAAATCAATGTTAGTGTTACTATACATATATAAATACAGTGTATATACATATATCAAAAACCCAGACCATATATTAAGGGGGTTCTACGGAACACTCTGTAATATTTTATATGGGAAGAGGATCTGTACATAAATAGACGTATATAATGTATAAATGAACCAGACTCTGTACACTTAGGACAAACAATATTCTAATCTTAACCCCGATTTAAAAAATTTAATAAAACAAGAAGAAGTAATGAGACTTAAACATATGGGGCTATCTCCTGGCACATTCAATTGTAATTTACAACCTAGGAACACGACTTCCAGAAAGGCTCTTGCCCTAGTACCCAGATTTGGGAATGGAGAAATGCTACCTCATTGTAGCCGTTTCCCACAACAGCAGCTTTAAACCCATTGCATAAGGTCACTAAGTATTCAGATAACCGCAGGCCTGTAAATGACACCTACTCTCCAAAACAATCCTTGGGTTGAAAATTGACCAAAAAATTCAAATATGGGCAACGTTCCAAGAAGACACTTTCAAGAGGTATATTGTACTCACACTTTTTCTTTTTTTTTTAAACAGAAAATAAAAGGTGTGGAAAACTGATGAATTTAAAAATTTTAATGACATGAATACCCATATTACAAAAACCTATCAGTTCACAGCAATCAGAATGGCCATTAGGAAAAATGCTGCAAAAAATAAATGCTGAAGGGAATGTGGAGAAATGCGTACTCTCGGTTGTAAGGGGGGGCATGTAAAGAGCCACTAATGAAAACACAATGTAGGTGCTTTGAAAAGGGAACATTGAGATACCAGTCAATCAGTCACAACCACTGCTGGGCCTATCACCTGAGAAAATGAAAATCATAAAGTCACAGGCTGGCAATCCCGCACTCCAGCACTATTTACCATAGCCAACACTTGGAAGCAACAAAAATGTCCATCAACCGAGGAATGCACCAAGACGAAGTGGTCCATGTACACAATGGAATATTACTCCAATAATAAATATAAATTAAATCTAAAAAACAAAACTAAAGTAAGGAGACATCAGCATTTGTGGCTTCATCCCGGCACATTGCACTCTAATATATAACCGAGGGTCACCAGTGGCCGGAAGGTGTGTTTCCCTAGTTACCAGAGTGTGGAACATAGAAAGGCTGCCGCCTTCTGGCCGTTACCTGCAAAAGCAGCTTTAAAGCCTGTGCTAATGGTCACTTCATATGAACAAGTACTGCAGGGCTGTAAATGAAACCTGCCCTCAAAATGTCTTGAGGGAGGTAATGGCCAAAAAATTTCAAAATGTGACACATACTTTAAGTAAACACTTTGAAGAACTAAGCTGTAATCACAGTTTGATAAATAAAAAGGACATGCTTCAAAGCTCAATTTCAACAGATTATGGGACACATGCAAGTTCAACCACAAAGAGGTCTCAGCTCGTACCTGTCAGAATAACCATCAGCAATAAAACTACAAACAATAAATACTGAAGGTGTTTTGGAGAAATGCATACCCTCAACTTTAATTTGGACGTAACCTGGAAACAGCCACTAATGAGAACTGAATGGTGGTGCCTTTAAAACGTACACACTGAGCTACCATATGATACAGCAAGCCCACTCCTTGGCCTATAACATAGGAAGATAGATCTGGAAAGACACAGGCAAGCAAATGTGCATTACAGCAGTATTACAGTAGCCAAGACATGGATGCAACCAAAAAGTCCATCAAGAGTTGCGTGGCCAAAGAAGAACTGGTTCATGTACAGATGGAATATTAGCCAGGGAAAAAAATGAAACAATGCCATTTGCAGCACCATGTATGATTCTTGAGTTAATCAGGCAAATTGTACTAAGTCAGAAAACAAAAGACACATATCCTATAATATCACTTATAGGTCTTAGCTAAAAATTGATACCAATGAAGATATTTCCATAGAGAAATGCAATCACAGATTCATTAAAGAAACTTATGTTTCACCAAATGGAAAGGTGTGAGGATTGGATACATTAGGATATTGGGGTTAACATAGATATAGAAACATATGTGAAACATGTAATTACTAAAGACCTATGTAATACCAAGAGATTACTCAACATTGTGTCATAACCTACATGGGAAAATGATCCAAAGAAGAATAGATATATGTATATGTTTAAAAGAACCACATCTTGCACACCTAGAAGAAACAAAACATTTTAATCAAATTTGCTCTGATAAAAAATAAAAATTAAATTAAAAAAAGAACAAGAAGTAATGAGACATAAACTTATGGGGCTTTTTGCTGGCACATTGCATTCTACTTTACAACCAGAACATGACTTCCATTAAGGCTCTGTCATCACTAATAAAGCAGCTTTATAAGCAATGTTGAAGATAGCTTAAAAGAAGTCTCACTAATTATTGATAGTAGCAAGAAAACAAAGTAAAGTAAAAATCTCACTGCAAAAAGTATACATAGAGTGAGGATAGTAGATCAAACACTTATTACATTTCTGTAAAGAATAAAAGACAACAATAGTATGTTTTTTTTTAAAAAAGAAAGGGCCCAAATAAATCTGAAATGAAAGAGATGATGTTACAACAGACACCACAGAAATACAAAGTATCCTAAGATACACACAGGGTAACTCAGGGCTCAGACTGGACAGAGCCCACTCTCCAGTCCCCTTTACATGACTTACAGGAGCCTCAGGAACTGAGGAGGGGGTCCCTGAGGAGAGGCTCAAGATAGAATATGGTAGGCATTAACATGGCTCCATTCATCTTAAACATGCCTGAACTACATTCACACGAGATGATTTTGTCCTGTATGTACATCGGCACCTCTAGTTGGAACTGCAGATCTTTGGCTTCGCCACCTCAACTGACAGCAATAGCTTCACCTGCTGTGGACCGTCTCCTATAGGATTTCTAGAACCACAAAGCATCGAAGCTTCACAGGACCCAGAGTCTGTGCGACTCCACACAGAGTCTCAGAGTCTCAACTCCACTCAGATACTCCACTCTTGGAGGGCACACACAAAGTAGTGAGCACATCAGAACCCAGGGGAAGGAGCAGTGACCCCGTAGGAGAATGACCAGAACTACCTGATAGTTTTAGAGGGTCTCCTACAGAGGCAGGTGGTAGCTGTGGCTGTGGCTCACCGTGAGGACAACGACACTGGCAACAGAAGTTCTGGGAAATACTCCTTGGTGTGAGCCCTCCCAGAGTCCGCCATTAGCCCCACCAAGAGCAAGGTAGGCTCCAGTGCTGGGTTGCCTCAGGCCAAACAACCAACAGGGAGGAAACCCAGCACCATGGATCAGCAGACAAGCGGATTAAACTTTTTATTAAAGTTTTATTTAATCCGCAGACAAGCAGATTAAAGCTCTGCCCACCAAAGCAACACCCAGCTCTACCCACCACCAGTCCCTCCCATCAGGAAGCTTGCACAAGCCTCTAAGACAGACTCATCCACTGGAGAGCAGACAACAGAAGCAAGAAGAACTACAATTCTGAAGCCTGTGGAAGGAAAACCACATTCACAGAAAGATAGACAAATTGAAAAGGCAGAGGACTTTATACCAGATCAAGGAACAAGATAAAACCCCAGAAAAAAAACGAAATGAGGTGGAGATAGGGAACCTTTCAGAAAAATAATCAGAATAAAGATATTGAAGATGATCCTAGACCTTGGCAAAAGAATGGAGGCAAAAACAAAAAGAATAAAATATCTAGGAATAAACCTACCTAAGGAGACAAAAGACCTGTATGCAGAAAATTATAGGAAACTGATGAAAGAAATTAAAGATGATACAAATAGATGGAGAGAGATACCATGTTCTTGGATTGGAAGAATCAACATTGTGAAAATGACTCTACTACCCAAAGCAATCTACAGATTCAATGCAATCCCTATCAAATTACCACTGGCATTTTTCACAGAACTAGAACAAAAAATTTCACAATTTGTATGGAGACACAAAAGACCCCGAATAGCCAAAGCAATCTTGAGAATGAAAAATGGAGCTGGAGGAATCAGGCTCCCTGACTTCAGACTATATTACAAAGCTACAGTAATCAAGACAGTTTGGTACTGGCACAAAAACAGAAATATAGATCAATGGAACAGGATAGAAAGCCCAGAGATAAACCCACGCACATATGGTCACCTTATCTTTGATAAAGGAGGCAAGCATATACAGTGGAGAAAAGACAGCCTCTTCAATAAGTGGTGCTGGGAAAATTGGACAGGTACATGTAAAAGTATGAAATTAGAACACTCCCTGACACCATACACAAAAATAAACTCAAAATGGATTAAAGACCTAAGTGTAAAGCCAGACACTATCAAACTCTTAGAGGAAAACATAGGCAGAACACTCTATGACATACATCACAGCAAGATCCTTTTTGACCCAGCTCCTAGAGAAATGGAAATAAAAACACAAATAAACAAATGGGACCTAATGAAACTTAAAAGCTTTTGCACAGCAAAGGAAACCATAAACAAGACCAAAAGACAACCCTCAGAATGGGAGAAAATATTTGCAAATGAAGCAAATGACAAAGGATTAATCTCCAAGATTTACAAGCAGCTCATGCAGCTCAATAACAAAAAAACAAACAACCCAATCCAAAAATGGGCAGAAGACCTAAATAGACATTTCTCCAAAGAAGATATACAGATGGCCAACAGACACATGAAAGAATGCTCAACATCATTAATCATTAGAGAAATGCAAATCAAAACTACAATGAGGTATCATCTCACACCGGTCAGAATGGCCATCATCAAAAAATCTAGAAACAATAAATGCTGGAGAGGGTGTGGAGAAAAGGGAACACTCTTGCACTGTTGGTGGGAATGTAAATTGATACAGCCACTATGGAGAACAGTATGGAGGTTCCTTAAAAAATTAAAAATAGAACTACCATACAACACAGCAATCCCACTACTGGGCATATACCCTGAGAAAACCATAATTCAAAAAGAGTCATGTACCAAAATGTTCATTGCAGCTCTATTTACAATAGCCAGGACATGGAAGCAACCTAAGTGTCCATCATCGGATGAATGGATAAAGAAGATGTGGCACATATATACAATGGAATATTACTCAGCCATAAAAAGAAATGAAATGGAGGTATTTGTAATGAAGTGGATGGAGTTAGAGTCTGTCATACAGCGTGAAGTAAGTCAGAAAGAGAAAAACAAATACAGTATCCTAACACATATGTATGGAATATAAGGAAAAAAAAAGGTCATGAAGAACCTAGTGGCAAGATGGGAATAAAGACATAGACCTACTAAAGAATGGACTTGAGGATATGGGGAGGGGGTGGGGTGAGATGTGACAGGGTGACAGAGTGTCATGGACATATATACACTACCAAATGTTAAATAGATGGCTAGTGGGAAGCAGCCGCATAGCACAGGGAGATCACCTCGGTGCTTTGTGACCGCCTGGGGGGGTGGGATGGGGAGGGTGGGAGGGAGGGAGATGCGGGAGGGAGGAGATATGGGAACGTGTGTATATGTGTAGCTGATTCACTTTGTGATAAAGCAGAAACTAACACACCATTGTGAAGCAATTATACTTCAATAAAGATGTTTTTAAAAAAACGTAAAAAAAAAATTTAAAAAAAAAAGAATGGAGGCAAAGATCGAGAAGATGCAAGAAATGCTTAACAAAGACCTAGAAGAATTAAGGAACAAACACCTAGAAGAATTAAAGAACAAACAAACAGAGGTGAATAATATAATAACTGAAATGAAAAATACACTAGAAGGAATCAGTAGCAGAATAACTGTGGCAGAAGAACGGATAAGTGACCTGGAAGACAGAAAGGTGGAAATCACTGCCATGGAACAGAATAAAGAAAAAGAATGAAAATAAATGAAGACACCCTAAGAGTCCTCTGGGACAACATTAAATGCAACAACATTCACAATATAGGGGTCCCAGAAGGAGAAGAGAGAGAGAAAGGTCGCAAGAATATATTTGAAGAGATTATAGTCAAAAACTTCCCTAGCATGGGAAAAGAAATAGCCACCCAAGTCCAGGAAGCGCAGAGAGTCCCAGGCAGGATAAATCAAAGGAGAAAAATGCCAAGACACATAGTAACCAAATTGACAAAAATTAAAGACAAAGAAAAATTATTGAAAGCAACAAGGGAAAAATGATAAATAACATAAAAGGGAACTCCCATAACAGCTGATTTCTCAGCAGAAAATCTACAAGCCAGAAGGGAGTGGCATGATACATTTAAAGTGATGAAAGGGAAGAACCGACAACCAAGAGTACTCCACCCAGCAAGGATCTCTTTCAGATTTCACAGAGAAATCAAAAGTCCTACAGACAAGCAAAAGCTAAGAGAATTCAGCACCATGAAACCAGCTCTACACCAAATGCTAAAGGAACTTCTCTAAGTGGGAAACACAAGAGAAGAAAAGGACCCAACAAGACAAACCCGTATCAATTAAGAAAATAGTAATATACATATCAATAATTACCTTAAACATGAATGGACTAAATGTTCCAACCAAAAGATACAGCCTCTCTGAATGGATACAAAAACAAGACCTATATATATGCTGTCTACAAGAGACCCATTTCAGACCTAGGGACACATACAGACTGAAAGTGAGGCGATGGAAAAATATATTCTATGCAAATGAAAATCAAAAGAAAGCTGGAGTAGCAATACTCATATCAGATAAAATAGACTTTAAAAAAAAGAATGTTACAAGAGACAAGGAAACATACTGCATAACGGTCAAGGGATCAATCCAAGAAGAAGATATAACAATTATAAATATATATGTACCCAACATAGGAGCACCTCAATATATAAGGCAACTGCTAACAGCTATAAAAGAGGAAATCGACAGTAACACAATAATAGTGGGGGACTTTAACAGCTCACTTACACCAGTGGAGATCATCCAGAAAGAAAATTAATAAGGAAACACAAGCTTTAAATGACACAATAGACCAGATAGAGTTAACTGATATTTATAGGACATTCCATCCAAAAAGAGCAGATTACACGTTCTTCTCAACTGCACACGGAACATTCTCCAGGATAGATCACATCTCGGGTCACAAAAAAGCCTCAGTAAATTAAAGAAAACTGAAATCATATCAAGCAGCTGTTCCGACCACAATGCTATGAGATTAGAAATCAATTACAGGGGAAAATCCGTAAAAAACAAAAAACATGGAGGCTAAACAATACGTTACTAAATAACCAAGAGATCACTGAAGAAATAAAAGAGGAAATCAAAAACTACCTAGAGACAAATGACAACAAAAACACGATGATCCAAAACCTATGGGATGCGGCAAAAGCAGTTCAAGAGGGAAGTTTAGAGCAATACAAGCCTACCTCAAGAAACAAGAAAAATCTCAAATAAACAATCTAACCTTACACCTAGAGGAACTAGAGAAAGAAGAACAAAACCCAAAGTTAGTAGAAGGAAAGGAATCATAAAGATCAGAGCAGAAATAAATGGAATAGAAACAAAGAAAATGAAAGCAAAGATCAATAAAACTAAAAGCTGGTTCTTTGAGAAGATAAACAAAAATGATAAGCCTTTAGCCAGACCCAAGAAAAAGAGGGAGAGGACTCAAATCAACAAAATTAGAAGTGAAAAAGGAGAAGTTACAACAGACACCACAGGAATACAAAGCATCTTAAGAGACTACTACAAGCAACTCTATGCCAATAAAATGGACAACCTGGAAGAAATGGACAAATTCTTAGAAAGGGATAACTTTCCAAGACTGAATCAGGAAGAAACAGAGAATATGAACAAACCTATCACAAGCAATGAAATTGAAACTGTGATTAAAAATCTTCCAACAAACAAAAGTCCAGAACCAGATGGTATCACAGGTGAATTCTATCAAATATTTAGAGAAGAGCTAGCACCCAACCTTCTCAAATTCTTCAAAACAATTGCAGGGGAAGGAACACTCCCAAACTCATTCTATGAGACCACCATCACCCTGATACCAAAACCAGACAAAGATACTACAAGGAAAGTAAATTATAGGCCAATATCACTGATGAATATAGATGTAAAAATCCTCAACAAAATACTAGCAAACAGAATCGAACAACACGTTAGAAGGATCATACACCATGATCAAGTGGGGTTTATCCCAGGGATGCAAGGATTCTTCAATATACACAAATCAATGTGATACACCATATTAACAAATTGTAGAATAAAACCATATGATCATCTCAATAGATGCAGGAAAAGATTTTGAGAAAATTCAACATCCATTTATGATAAAAACTCTGCAGAGTGTGGGCATAGAGGGAAACTACCTCAACCTTATAAAGGCCATATATGACAAACCCACAGCAAACAGCATTCTCAATGGTGAAAAACTGAAAGCGTTTCCTCTAAGATCAGGAACAAGATGAGGATGTCCACTCTCACCACTACTATTCAACATAGTTTTGGAAGTCCTAGCCATGGCAATCAGAGAAGAAAAAGAAATAAAAGGAATACAAAAAGGAAAAGAAGAAGTAAAATTGTCACTGTTTGCAGATGACATCATATCATAGGTAGAGAATCCTAAAGATGCCACCAGAAAACCACTGGAGCTAATCAATGAATTTGGTAAAGTTGCAGGATACAAAATTAATGCACAGAAATTGCTTGCATTCCTATACACTAACAATGAAAGAACAGAAAGAGAAATTAAGGAAACAATCCCATTACCACTACAACAAAAAGAATAAACTACCTAGGAATAAACCTACCTAAGGAAGTAAAAGACCTGTACTCAGAAAACTATAAGACACTGAAGAAAGAAATCAAAGATGATATAAACAGATGGAGACATATACCATGTTCTTGGATTAGAAGAATCAACATTGTGAAAATGACTCTACTACCCAAAGCAATCTACAGATTCAATGCAATCCCTATCAAAATACCTTTGGCATTTTCTACAGAACTAGAAAAAAAATCTTAAAATTTGTAGGGAGACACAAAAGACCCCGGATAGCCAAAGCAGCCTTGAGGGGAAAAAAAAAGAGCTGGAGTAATCAGACTTCCAGAATTCAGACTATATTACAAAGCTACAGTAATCAAGATGATATGGTACTGACACAAAAACAGAAATATAGATTAATAGAACAGGATAGAAAGCACAGAGATAAACCCACGTACCTATGGTTACCTAATCTATGACAAAGGAGGCAAGGGTATACAATGGAGAAAAGACAGTGTCTTCAGTAAGTGGTGCTGGGAAAACTGGACAGCTACATGTAAAAGAATGAAATTAGAACTCTCCCTAACTCCATACACAAAAATAAACTCAAAATGGATTAGAGACCTAAATGTAAGACCAGCCACTATAAAACTCTTAGAGGAAAACATAAGCAGAACAGTCTATGACATAAATCACAGCAAGATCCTTTTTGACCCACCTCCTAGGGAAATGGAAATAAAAACAAAAATTAAAAAAAATGATACCTAATGAAACTTAAAATCTTTTGCACAGCAAAGGAAAACATAAGCAAGATGAAAAGACAACCATCAGAATGGGAGAAAATATTTTCAAATGAAGCAAATGGCAAAGGATTAATCTACAAAAAGCAGCTCATGTAGCTCAATATCACAAAACCAAACAACCCAATCCAAAAATGGGCAGAAGACCTAAATAGACATTTCTACAAAGAAGATATACAGTTTGCCAACAAACACATGAAAGGATGCTGAACATCACTAATCATTAGAGAAATGCAAATCAAAACTACAGTGAGATATCACCTCACACCAGTCAGAATGGCCATCATCAAAAAATCTACAAACACTAAATGTTGGAGAGGCATTTATTGGAAAAAAGGGAACCCTCTTGCACTGTTGGTGGGAATGTAAATTGATATAGCTACTAGGGAGAACGGTATGGGGGTTCCTTAAAAACTAAAAATAGAACGACCGTACAACGCAGCAATCCCACTACTGGACATTTACCCTGAGAAAACCATAATTCAAAAAGAGTCATGTACCACAATGTTCATTGTAGCTCTATTTACAATAGCCAGGACATGGAAGCAACCTAAGTGTCCATCAACACATAACTGCATAAAGAAGATGTGGCACATATATACAATGGAACATTATTCAGCCATAAAAAGAAACGAAATTGAGTTATTTGTAGTGAGGTGGATGGATCTAGAGTCTGTCCTACAGAGTGAAGTAAGTCAGAAAGAGAAAAACAAATACCGTATGCTAACACATATATATGGAATCTAAAAGAAAAAAGTTTATGAAGAACCTAGGGGCAGGAAAGGATTAAGGACACAGACGTAGAGAAAGGACTTGAGGACACGGGGAGGGGGAAGGGTAAGCTGGGACAAAGTGAGAGAGTGGTATGGACATATATACACTACCAAATGTAAAATTGATAGCTACTGGGAAGCAGCCACATAGCACAGGGAGATCAGCTCGGTGCTTTGTGACCACCTAAAGGGGTGGGATAAGGGAGTGAGAGGGAAGTGCAAGAGGGAGGGGATATGGTGTTATATGTATACGTATAGCTGATTCAGTTTTTCATACAGCAGAAACTAACACACAATTGTAAAGCAATTATACTCCAATAAAGATGTAAAAGAAAAAAAAAAAAGAAAGCCCAGAGACAAACCTACACACCTATGGTCCACTAATCTATGACAAAGGAGGCAAGGATATACAATGGAGAAAAGACAGTCTCTTCAATAAGTGGTGCTGGGAAAAATGGACAACTACACGTAAAAGAATGAAATTAGAACACTCCCTAACACCATACACAAAAAATAAACTCAAAATGGATTAGAGACCGAAATGTTAGACCGGACACTATAAAACTCTTAGAGGAAAATATAGGAAGAATACTCTTTGACATAAATCACAGCAAGATCTTTTTTGATCCACCTCCTAGAGTAATGGAATAAAAAACAAAAATAAACAAATGGCAGCAAATGAAACCTAAAAGCTTTTGGAAAGCAAAGGAAACTACAAAGACGACGAAAAGACAACCCTCAGAATGGGAGAAAATATTTGCAAACGAATCAATGGACAAAGGATTAATCTCCAATATATATAAACAGCTCATGCAGCTCAACAGTAAAAAAACAAACAACCCAATCCAAAAATGGGCAGATGACGTAAATAGACATTTGTCCCAAGAAGACATACAGATGGCCAAGAAGCACATGAAAAGCTGCTCAACATCACTAATTATTAGAGAAATATAAACCAAAACTACAATGAGGTATTACCTCACACAAGTTAGAATGGGCATCATCAGAAAATCTACAAACAACAAATGCTGGAGAGGGTGTGGAGAAAAGGGAACCCTCTTACACTATTTGTGGGAATGTAAATTGATACAGTCACTATGGAGAACAGTATGGAGGTTCCTTAAAAAACTAAAAATAGAATTACCATATGACCCAGCAATCCCAATACTGGGCATATACCCAGAGAAAACCATAATTCAAAAAGACACATTCACCACAAAGTTCATTGCAGCACTATTTACAATAGCCAGGTCATGGAAGCAACCTAAATTCCCATAGATAGACAAATGGAAAATATGTGGTACATATATAAAATGGAATATTACTCAGCCATAAAAAGGCATGAAATTGGGTCATTTGTAGAGACGTGGATAGATCTAGAGACTGTCATACAGAGTGAAGTAAGTCAGAAAAATAAAAACAAATATCGTATATTAACGCATACATGTGGAACCTAGAAAAATGGTACAGATGAACCGGTTTGCAAGGCAGAAATAGAGACACAGATGTAGAGAACAAATGTATGGTCACCAAGGGGGGAAAGTGGCAGGGTGGTGGTGGTGGGATGAATTGCGAGCCTGGGATTGACATATATACACTTATATGTATAAAATAGATAACCAATAAGAACCTGCTGTATAAAAAAATGAATAAAATAAAATTTAAAAATTAAAAAATATTTAAAAACATAAAACAGAAAAAAAAGTTCTGTCCTTCCCATAGACGTATTTATATGAATAAATTATTCCCATGCTTATATCTATAAATACAAAAAGAGGAATAAAACCTACCTTGAACCAAAAAAGAAAAAAAAAAAAAACAGAACCCACTGGTCATACAGAGGAAAACCCTATCAGGGCACTTGCTCCAGTGGTAAACAATTCTGAAGTTGCTCAGAGGTGGGGAATCGTCTCCCATGCAGCCAGCAGCTCCCCCGCAAGGAGCGTCCTCATTGCAAAGCTGGGGGACCGTGAGGAGGTGTCTCTGAGTAAACGTGAGCTGAGCCTCAGGCCAGCTGCTGCTGAACTTTTCCCACCCTTCCCAGGTAAAACACCTGAATGTTTGCAAAGACTTTAAAGCCTAGAGGAAAGGGCTTGGAGTCACACCAGCGACAGCACGCAGGACGACTTGGTGCCTGCAGGCCAGCCAGGATGGTCCTGGCCCCGGGCGCTCTTCTGGAAGCTTTCCATTTCCCTGACTGAGGTACCCCTCCTGTCCAGGTCCCCACTGCTTTTTTCCTTCCTCACCTCTGCCCAGGGAGAAATTCCAGAAGCAGGTATGGGTGACACATCGTCTTCTTGAGCAGGGGGCAGCCCGGCAACTCCTTCAGAAAGTCCAGCAGAGCCCCACTCACACGGGGCCACTCATAGAGCCCTGGGCCCTACTCCCTCCCACCAGCACAACCCCGAGACTGCTGACGTGGCAGAGAATATGGCGTCAGGCACAGCTGCAGAGGCTTTTGCTGCCTGGAGGGGTGTTTATATTGACCTCAACCCAGGCACACCTGGGAAGGGCTGGCAGGCCAGGTCAGGCTGCCCAGGTCAGCCAATCCTCGCCCCTCAGGGGCTCAGAGTTGCAGATAATGGGCCTTGCTGCACCGGCCAGATCCAAGGAACAGGTGTAGGGTCCCGAGAGTCAGGATAGACAAGGGGCGGCAGCACTGGCTTGTTTTCTAATCATTTTATCTGGTCCATGAGTGGAAGACAACTTCAAGAAGACCCTCTCCTAATGAGAGGAACCCAGGAGTCAGGGAGTGGAGGATTGGTGGGTGGAGACAGAGGCCTGGTGCCCCGGCTGCAATGGAAGCCCCTGGAAGACCAGGTGGAGGGAGTCCGCACAGAGTGAAGCCTAGGGTCACAGACATGTTGGAGCTGCTGTTTGTTAGTTCAAGCCCTGCTCTGAGGTGCTCTGTGTCAGCTCTGAGCGACAGGTGTGCTGGGGGTGCTCTGCAATGAGAGCTATGTGCACGGTTCCTGTGTGCCCAGCTCTGCTGGGGTACCTGTCCAAGGGAGCTCCATATCCAGGGAGGGGCCTGCCCACGAGAGCCCCGTGTGCTGCTGGGTACCTGCCCAGGTGAGCTCCATATCCTGGGAGGGGCCTGACCACGAGAGCCCCGTGGGCTGCTGGGTACCTGCCCAGGTGAGCTCCATATCCTGGGAGGGGCCTGACCACGAGAGCCCTGTGGGCTGCTGGGTACCTGCCCAGGTGAGCTCCATATCCTGGGAGGGGCCTGACCACGAGAGCCCCGTGGGCTGCTGGGTACCTGCCCAGGTGAGCTCCATATCCTGGGAGGGGCCTGACCACGAGAGCCCCGTGGGTTGCTGGGTACCTGCCCAGGTGAGCTCCATATCCTGGGAGGGGCCTGACAATGAGAGCCCCGTGGGCTGCTGGGTACCTGCACAGGTGATCTCCATATCCTGGGAGGGGCCTAACCATGAGAGCCCCGTGGGCTGCTGGCTACCTGCACAGGTGAGCTCCATATCCTGGGAGGGGCCTGACCATGAGAGCCCCGTGGGCTGCTGGGGACCTGGTAAAGGACGCCAGGACAGTCAGTGAAGCCACAGAGGATATACATCCAGTAGTTCCTAATTCCTACACCCTGCTGGCCATTCTACCATCCACCAGGACATGGTATTCTGTATTAGACTTCAATGATGCCTTCTTCTGTATTCCATTAGTCCCAGAGTCACAAGAAATTTTGGCTGTGAGTGGCAGGACTCAACATACAACAAAAACAATACTGCTTGGCCTTCCTGCCCCAGGGGTTCAAAAATTCCCACACCATCTTTGGGGAAACGTTAGCTAAAACCCTAAAAGATTTACCTCTGGGGAAGTGAACACTCCTTCAATATGCAGACGACATTCTGGGCTTCCCTGGTGGCGCAGTGGTTGAGAATCTGCCTGCCAATGCAGGGGACACAGGGTCGAGCCCTGGTCTGAGAAGATCCCATATGGCGCGGAGCAACTAGGCCCGTGAGCCACAATTACTGAGCCTGCGCGTCTGGAGCCTGTGCTCCACAATAAGAGAGGCTGCGATAGTGAGAGGCCCGCGCAGCGCGATGAAGAGTGGCCCCTGCTTGCCGCCACTAGAGAAAGCCCTCGCACAGAAACGAAGACACAACACAGCCATAAATAATAAATAAATAAATTAAAAAAAAATATGCAGACAACATTCTGATCGCCAGCCCTACTAAGGAGGCCTCTGGACTACGTAGCCAATAAAAGATAGAAGGTGTCCAAGGAAAAGGCTCAAATATCACAGACTAAGGTGACCTGCCTGGGCTTCATTCTCACAGAAGATCGGAGAAGCCCATCCCAGGAAAGGGAAGAAGCCATTTGCAGCCTCACCCTTCCTAAAACTAGAAGACAGCTTAGGGGTTCCTGGGGAGACTGGGGTTTGCTGCATCTGGATCCCTAACTACAGTCTAATACCTGGGCCTCTGTATGAAACACTGAAAGGAAAAGATGATGATCCTTTTGAATAGAATCCAGAAGCGGCCTTTCAAGAATGGAAAGAGCAGTCAATTCAGACCCTTGCCCTGGACCTCCCTAATTTAGCTAAACCCTTTGACCTTTACATTCCTGGTCGAAGGCGAATCGCCCTTGGAGTTTTAGTGCCAAAACTGGGACCACTTGAAATGGAACAACACAAGAATGCCCTCCAGGCATTGGCCAGCCACCCCATCCGACCAGGATACTGGGGGTATCTAAAAACCTGGAAATGAGCAGCCCACAAGGCCAGCTCCCTCCTAAGGGTAAAGGACACCACTTGGTGGTCCTATCCACCCACCATGCCCTGAAGTTGCAGGGATCGCTCCGTGGGCACAATGACCTCGAATGAGGAGGCCCTCCAACTCCAACCTCCAGAGAGACAACCTGGGACAAAAGGCCCCCATGACGAATCGTGTGACCATCACTTGACCTGGAGCTTCTCTCAGAAAACCACAAGAGTGTGCCCCAAAAGAACAGACTATTGCTTGCAGGACTTACTGCACCCAGAGCGGACCTAATAAACCTGGCAGGGGACCCGTAAATAACGCTGCCACCATAGAAAAGCCTACAGACACCACGGTGACGGCGGCCAATGAGACCAGATGTACTCCTGGTTACTTCAAAAGGGCGGTGACTGAGTGGCCGTTATGGTCCTGGATCACCACCGGCCCTGGACTGTCTGGGAGTTGAGCAGGCAGGGCTCTGACACCTGGTGCTGTTTGTACGTTAATTCAGTGGCCTAACTGAAGAAAGCACAGACTACTGGTCAGAGCATCTAGGCTGGCAGAAACCGTCAGCCTAAGGGGGCCGAACCAATGTGGAGCACGGTAAAACCGGCCCCCCCAGCGTCCCTGCGCATCTCTTTCCTGGACCTTAAAGGTCATTAGAATCTATAAAACTTCCAACGCTGGTGCTCAGGCAGAGGAGCAGTGAGGGAGGAGGCCTCGGGACAATCAACCTCACCTGGAGGCTGCTGGGGAGAAGTCCTGCCCCTCCCCCCAGGTATGAGGATACCCAACTCAGCACGAAGCATTTACAGAAGAGGTGTCTGCACCCTCAGCGCCCCAAGAATGTGGAATGGGACAAGAGGCAGAGGAGGGGTTTGTCACCGGCAAAGCCCATTAAAAATTCCTGGGAGATAAAAATAGAATCTGGGCAATAAAATAAAGTCTAACCTTTTTTTCCTTTGTGCTTTTTCTAATTTAACTTGTTCCTAGGTTTCCACAGGCAGAGGTCCCACACCTGGCACTTCAGACCCGATTTCCTAGTGCAAAATGGCTGGGCCGACACCTCAGCTCTCGGGGCCCTGTGCAGACTCCGCCACATAGAGCCTGAGCTCCAGCCAACCCAGCCCTTGAGAGCTCCGCCCCGTCCCTCCTGCTGACGCTGACGGGATCCCTACAGAGCAGCCCGGCCCACAGCCCGCGGGGGAGCGCACGCTCTCACCTCTCCATTCTCTGATCAAAATACAAAGTTTTCCTTTGCTTCTGAACAAAACTCAGTCTCGATCTGTTGGCTCCAATGACACTGGGCAGGGGGACCCTTGTTGGGGCCGACTCTGCAGGATCAGTAACAGAATTTGAGAACATTGTAACTTCAATGAACAGATGTGTGAGCCAAATATTGTAACTTCAATGAACAGATGTGTGAGCCAAATATTGTAACTTCAATGAACAGATGTGTGAGCCAAACTGTAGTTAACATAGAGCAGTGTATAAGGCTCGTGTAAAATAAGGTATTTCTAACACTTCCATTTGATATTTCCATCACTTTATTATAAGCAAGTTCAGTGGAAGGGTTTGTCGTATTTGTCAGGTCAACATTAGAGAAATGCAGTGATTTCTTTACAAGGATGTGGATCTACTAATCTTGGCTGAAGTTTCAATCTTGTTTTGAATGATTTTCCATTGAAAATGATACCTTTCTTTCAGCTCCTAGATTTCTGAGAAGTATAAAATCTTGTATTTTTTTATTACCAAAGGGGAAAGGTGGGAGGAGGGATAAATTAACAGTTTCGGATTAACATATACACACTGCTATGTATAAAATATATCATCAACAAGGAACTGCTGTATAGCACAGGGAACTATACTCAATATTTTGTAATAAACCCTAAGGGGAAATAATCTGAAAAACAATAGATATCTATATCGACATCATCTATCAACTACAGATAAAATGGAAACTAAAGGAGGCCGATGGTGAGCGTTTCTGACCATGAAGACTTCAATCCTCTAAAGTTCGGACTCTGCCTACAGCCCAGTTCCTTAATGAACATACATGTACCAGTAGCTTAAAAATTCCCCAGATAGGGGTTCGGGGAGACACTGATTTGAAAAAATCCCTGGTGTCCTCCTTACATACATGGGACCTTTCCTACAACTAAAACATGCCTGTGACACCCAGAAGATGGTACACGGTTGGATCAGGAAGATTTTGGAAAAGGCACCTCATCTCCTAATCCCCTGGTTGTCGGGTTAACCCCTCCAGCCTCTTTCCTAACATTCTCCACACTTGAGGATGTCAGCACCTTCAACATCCTGTTGCACAGACTTTGGAATTTGTCCAGAGGATGAAGGGGAAGGAGGAGAAACAATGAGAGACAAGCCCTAGATGTTCGGACAGGCAGAGGTCACTCTAATTTCAAATCAAAAAGAAGAATTAACCACAGGCTCAGCCTGCCCCATGGAACCAGTATAAGGACTAAAGGAATCCTGCGGTTTTGCAGCCAGCTCACAAAAAAGCGAGTTGAAAAATGGCGCTCAGGGGCACTGCAATTCACAAACATGCAGAATTATAAATGATCACTCTCGTCCAAAAATATATTGAGGGAAGGCAACAAAGACGAATTCAAAGCAACGCAGAATTGCAGGAAACAAATTTCAGGAGGTAGATTCGAATCGCCTTTAAAGCACATGAAAAGCGGTAAAACGTCGACAATGATGCCCTTGGCCAAAGAGGGCGTATACCTTTTTTCCTGAATATATTCAGGAAAAAACGCATACGCCTTTTTTCGCCAACCAAGCAAGCCAGAAATGCAAATGAGCACTACAAAGAAGTCTCACTTCCCAGGGGTCAAAAGGGCCATTCCAAAAGAGTGTAAAACTCAGAAATGCAGGACAGGCCAGGGAGAAAAGGGAGCCTTGTTAGGCTGATGGGCGGGATGTAATTTGCTAACGGCCACTCTGCAGAAGTGTACGGTGTTTCCTAAAACATCTAAACAACACAGCTAGAGAGCATAGGGCACTTCCACTCATGGGCGGATAAACTGGGAAAAATAAAAATGAAAAAGACACAGGCACCACAAAGTTTAGGGCTGCTCTGTTTACAAGAACCTCCACTTCAGTACACCTTTAATATGCCAGGATAGAGAAAAATGGGTAAAGAAGTTGTGCTAATATGTACAATGGAATACCACTGAGCCATGAAATCAATGTCATACGGCTACTAGCAGCATGACAAGTGGATTCAGGTACGATGTTTCTAAGTGAAATAACTCACACAGAAAAAGATACTTATCATAAGATATCACTTATACAGGGAATGTAAAAACAGCTACACTTGAACTGAATTACAAAACAGAACACAGTCACACGTTTAGAAAACACACTATGGCTGCTTAACGGGAAAGGTGAGATGGGGTGATGCATAAAACAAGGGTTTCAAGTTAGCTCAGACACCGTTCCATAAAGCCAATATGTAATAGACAAGACCTACCCCTTGCTCAGTGACCTGGACTCAACACTCCCTATTCACGGCACAAAAATATATCTGACTAGTAAGAATCTTAAAACCTATGTATTGATATCTCTCTGTAAGTGACTCAAGTGGGTGTAAAGCAGCATAAACACAGCAGTGAAAATCAGCTAAACCCCATTCTAAAAATAAATTACAAAAAAAACCCAACAAATAAAATGAAAGAGAGAGAAATTAGTAAAAAGTTCGTTCAGGGGCAGTGAAGCAACCTGGATTGACCATATATAGATCCATGGCTGGGTTACACATAAGGCTGGACACTCTTGGGGCTGAGAGGATTGGAGAGGTTGGGTGAGCAAACGCAGACCCTTTAAAGTAATACTGCGTGGTACCCATCCCATGGGTCCCAAATCTCCTGGTTCAAGGGCATCTGCCTACATCGAAAACATGCATGAGAAACCCAGAAGATGATACATGGTGTGATCGGGAAAGGATTCTAAAACGCACCTCATTTCTCAACTCCTTGTGCTCGGGTTAGCCATTCCAGCCACTTTACTAGCAATCTCCCTCCTTGGAGAATCAGCACCTTTAACCTCCTGTTCCGTACAGGTTGCAAATTGTCCTCCTAAGGATGAATGGGAAGAGGGGGAACCAAAGAAAGACTAGGTCTAGGTGTTGTGACAAGCACATGCCACTCTATTTTCTCATGAGGAAGAAGAAGTAAACACAGGCTCAGCCTGTTCCCCGGAACCAGTATAGGGCCTGAAGCAATCCTGCGCTTTTGCAGCCAGTTCCCAAGAAATCGAGGTGAAAAATGGAGCTCAAGGGCACTGCAATTCACAAACCTGGAGAGTCATATATGATAACTCTCGTCCACAAATATATTGAGAGAAGGCAACGAAGAGGATTTGAAAGCAAGGCAGAATTGTAGGAAACAGATTTCAGAAGGTAGATTCGAATCACCTTTAAAGCACATGAAGAGCGGCAAAACCTAGAAAATGATGCCCTTGGCAGAAAAGGGCGTATGCGTTTTTTCCTGAATATATTCAGGAAAAAACGCATACTCCCTTTTTGGCCAACCAAGCAACCTGGAAAGGCAAATCAGCGCTACAAAGAAGTCTCGCTTCCCATCGGTCAAAAGGGCCCTGCTGAATAAAGTGTCAAAACCAGAAATGCAGGACAGGCCATGGAGAAATGGGAGCCTTGCTACGCTGATGGGCGGGATGTAAATTGCCAAGAGGCACTCTAGAGAAGTGTACGGTGTGTCCCGAAACATCTAGAAAACACAGCTTAGTGACCATAAGGCACTTCTACTCACAAGCGTATAAATTGGGAAAACTAAAAATCAGCAGGACACAGGCACCACAAAGATTAAGGTTGCTCTCTTGACAAGAAACTCCACTTCATTACACCTTAAATATCCCAGGAAAGAGAAAAATGGATAAAGAAGTTGTGGTCCTTATGTACAATGGAATATCACTCAGCCATGAAATCAACGTCATAAGGCTAGTAGCAGCATGATGAGTGGATTTAGGTACGACGATTCTAAGTGAAATAAGTCACACAGAAAAACACACTTATCATAAGATATCACTTATACAGGGAATGTAAAAACCGCTAGTCTTGAACTGAATTACAAAACAGAACAGAGTCACACGTTTAGAAAACACACTATGGCTGCTTAACGGGAAAGGTGAGGTGGGGTGATGCATAAAACAAGGGTTTCAAATTAGCTCAGATACCGTTCCATAAACCCAATAGGTAATAGACAAGACCTACTCCTTGCTCAGTGAATTGGACTCAACACCCCCTATTCACCGCCCAAGAATATATCTGACTAGTAAGAATCTTAAAACCCATGTATTGATATCTCTCTGTAAGTGAGTCAAGTGGGTGTAAAGCGGCATAAACACAGCAGTGAAAAGCAGCTAAACCCCATTATAAAAATCAATTACTTTTAAAAACCCGTGAAACAAAGACAGTGAAAGAGAGAGAAATTCTTACAAAATTCGTTCAGGGGCTGTGATGCCACCTGGATTGACCATATCTAGACCCACAGTTGATTGAGACATAAGGGTGGACACTCTTGGGGCTGAGAGGTTTGGTGAGGTTGGGTGAGGAAACGCAGACCCTTTAAAGTAATACTGCGTGGTGCCCATCCCATGGGTCCCAAATCTCCAGGTTCAAGGGCATCTTCCTACATCGAAAACATGCATGAGAAACCCAGAAGATGGTACACTGTGTGATCGGGAAAGGTTTCCAAAACGCACCTCATTTCTCATCTCCTTGTGCTCGGGTTCGCCATTCCAGCCGCTTTACTAGCAATCTCCCTCCTTGGAGAATCAGCACCTTTAACCTCCTGTTCCGTACAGGTTGCAATTTGTCCTGAGGATGAACGGGAAGAGGGGGAACCAATGAGAGACTAGCTCTAGGTGTTGGGACAGGCACAGGTCACTCTATTTTCCCATCAGGAAGAAGAATTAACCACAGGCTCAGCCTGCCGCCCGGGACCAGAATAGGGCCTGAAGCAATCCTGCGCTTTTGCGGCCAGCTCCCAAGAAAGCGAGTTGAAAAATGGAGCTCAGGGGCACTGCAATTCACAAACCTGCAGACTTATAAATGATAACTCTCGTCCACAAATATATTGAGGGAAGGCAACGAAGAGGATTTGAAAGCAAGGCAGAATTGCAGGAAACAGATCTCAGGAGGGAGATTCGAATCGCCTTTAAAGAACAGGAAAAGCGGCAAAACCTCGACAATGATGCCCTTGGCCAAAAAGGGCGGATGCGTTTTTTCCTGAATATGTTCACGAAAAAACGCATCCGCCCTTTTTGGCCAACCAAGCAACCTGGAAAGGCAAATCAGCGCTACAAAGAAGTCTCGCTTCCCATCGGTCAAAAGGGCCATGCTGAATAAAGTGTCAAAACCAGAAATGCAGGACAGGCCATGGAGAAACGGGAGCCTGGCTACGCTGATGGGCGGGATGTAAATTGTCAACAGCCACTCTGGAGAAGTGTACAGTGTGTCCTGAAACATCTAAAAAACTCAGCTTAGAGAGCATAGGGCACTTCCACTCATGGGCGTATAAATTGGGAAAACTAAAAATCAGCAAGACACAGGCACCCCAAAGTTTAGGGCTGCTCTGTTGACAAGAACCTCCACTTCGTTACACCTTAAATATCCCAGGAAAGAGAAAAATGGATAAAGAAGTTGTGGTCCTTATGTACAATGGAATATCACTCAGCCATGAAATCAACGTCATAAGGCTAGTAGCAGCATGATGAGTGGATTTAGGTAGGACGATTCTAAGTGAAATAAGTCACACAGAAAAAGACACTTATCATAAGATATCACTTATCGAGGGAATGTAAAAACCGCTACCCTTGAACTGAATTACAAAACAGAACAGAGTCACACGTTTAGAAAACACACTATGGCTGCTTAACGGGAAAGGTGAGGTGGGGTGATGCATAAAACAAGGGTTTCAAATTAGCTCAGATACCGTTCCATAAACCCAATAGGTAATACACAAGACCTACTCCTTGCTCAGTGAATTGGACTCGACAACCCCTATTCACCGCCCAAGAATATATCTGACTAGTAAGAATCTTAAAACCTATGTATTGATATCTCTCTGTAAGTGAGTCAAGTGAGTGTAAAGCGGCATAAACACAGCAGTGAAAAGCAGCTAAATCCCATTATAAAAATCAATTACTTTTAAAAACCCGTGAAACAAAGACAGTGAAAGAGAGAGAAATTCTTACAAAATTCGTTCAGGGGCTGTGATGCCACCTGGATTGACCATATCTAGACCCACAGCTGATTGAGACATAAGGGTGGACACTCTTGGGGCTGAGAGGTTTGGTGAGGTTGGGTGAGGAAACTCAGACCCTTTAAAGCAATACTGCGTGGTAACCATCCCATGGGTCCCAAATCTCCAGGTTCAAGGGCATCTTCCTACATCGAAAACATGCATGAGAAACCCAGAAGATGGTACACCGTGTGATCGGGAAAGGTTTCCAAAACGCACCTCATTTCTCATCTCCTTGTGCTCGGGTTCGCCATTCCAGCCGCTTTACTAGCAATCTCCCTCCTTGGAGAATCAGCACCTTTAACCTCCTGTTCCGTACAGGTTGCAATTTGTCCTGAGGATGAACGGGAAGAGGGGGAACCAATGAGAGACTAGCTCTAGGTGTTGGGACAGGCACAGGTCACTCTATTTTCCCATCAGGAAGAAGAATTAACCACAGGCTCAGCCTGCCGCCCGGGACCAGAATAGGGCCTGAAGCAATCCTGCGCTTTTGCGGCCAGCTCCCAAGAAAGCGAGTTGAAAAATGGAGCTCAGGGGCACTGCAATTCACAAACCTGCAGACTTATAAATGATAACTCTCGTCCACAAATATATTGAGGGAAGGCAACGAAGAGGATTTGAAAGCAAGGCAGAATTGCAGGAAACAGATCTCAGGAGGGAGATTCGAATCGCCTTTAAAGAACAGGAAAAGCGGCAAAACCTCGACAATGATGCCCTTGGCCAAAAAGGGCGTACGCGTTTTTTCCTGAATATGTTCAGGAAAAAACGCATCCGCCCTTTTTGGCCAACCAAACAACCTGGAAAGGCAAATCAGCACTACAAAGAAGTCTCGCTTCCCATCGGTCAAAAGGGCCATGCTGAATAAAGTGTCAAAACCAGAAATGCAGGACAGGCCATGGAGAAACGGGAGCCTGGCTACGCTGATGGGCGGGATGTAAATTGCCAAGAGCCACTCTTGAGAAGTGTACGGTGTGTCCTGAAACATCTAAAAAACTCAGCTTAGAGAGCATAGGGCACTTCCACTCATGGGCGTATAAATTGGGAAAACTAAAAATCAGCAAGACACAGGCACCCCAAAGTTTAGGGCTGCTCTGTTGACAAGAACCTCCACTTCGTTACACCTTAAATATCCCAGGAAAGAGAAAAATGGATAAAGAAGTTGTGGTCCTTATGTACAATGGAATATCACTCAGCCATGAAATCAACGTCATAAGGCTAGTAGCAGCATGATGAGTGGATTTAGGTACGACGATTCTAAGTGAAATAAGTCACACAGAAAAGGACACTTATCATAAGATATCACTTATCGAGGGAATGTAAAAACCGCTACCCTTGAACTGAATTACAAAACAGAACAGAGTCACACGTTTAGAAAACACACTATGGCTGCTTAACGGGAAAGGTGAGGTGGGGTGATGCATAAAACAAGGGTTTCAAATTAGCTCAGATACCGTTCCATAAACCCAATACGTAATAGACAAGACCTACTCCTTGCTCAGTGAATTGGACTCAACACCCCCTATTCACCGCCCAAGAATATATCTGACTAGTAAGAATCTTAAAACCTATGTATTGATATCTCTCTGTAAGTGAGTCAAGTGGGTGTAAAGCGGCATAAACACAGCAGTGAAAAGCAGCTAAACCCCATTATAAAAATCAATTACTTTTAAAAACCCGTGAAACAAAGACAGTGAAAGAGAGAGAAATTCTTACAAAATTCGTTCAGGGGCTGTGATGCCACCTGGATTGACCATATCTAGACCCACAGTTGATTGAGACATAAGGGTGGACACTCTTGGGGCTGAGAGGTTTGGTGAGGTTGGGTGAGGAAACGCAGACCCTTTAGAGTAATACTGCGTGGTGCCCATCCCATGGGTCCCAAATCTCCAGGTTCAAGGGCATCTTCCTACATCGAAAACATGCATTAGAAACCCAGAAGATGGTACACCGTGTGATCGGGCAAGGTTTCCAAAACGCACCTCATTTCTCATCTCCTTGTGCTCGGGTTCGCCATTCCAGCCGCTTTACTAGCAATCTCCCTCCTTGGAGAATCAGCACCTTTAACCTCCTGTTCCGTACAGGTTGCAATTTGTCCTGAGGATGAACGGGAAGAGGGGGAACCAATGAGAGACTAGCTCTAGGTGTTGGGACAGGCACAGGTCACTCTATTTTCCCATCAGGAAGAAGAATTAACCACAGGCTCAGCCTGCCGCCCGGGACCAGAATAGGGCCTGAAGCAATCCTGCGCTTTTGCGGCCAGCTCCCAAGAAAGCGAGTTGAAAAATGGAGCTCAGGGGCACTGCAATTCACAAACCTGCAGACTTATAAATGATAACTCTCGTCCACAAATATATTGAGGGAAGGCAACGAAGAGGATTTGAAAGCAAGGCAGAATTGCAGGAAACAGATCTCAGGAGGGAGATTCGAATCGCCTTTAAAGAACAGGAAAAGCGGCAAAACCTCGACAATGATGCCCTTGGCCAAAAAGGGCGTACGCGTTTTTTCCTGAATATGTTCAGGAAAAAACGCATCCGCCCTTTTTGGCCAACCAAGCAACCTGGAAAGGCAAATCAGCACTACAAAGAAGTCTCGCTTCCCATCGGTCAAAAGGGCCATGCTGAATAAAGTGTCAAAACCAGAAATGCAGGACAGGCCATGGAGAAACGGGAGCCTGGCTACGCTGATGGGCGGGATGTAAATTGCCAAGAGCCACTCTGGAGAAGTGTACGGTGTGTCCTGAAACATCTAAAAAACTCAGCTTAGAGAGCATAGGGCACTTCCACTCATGGGCGTATAAATTGGGAAAACTAAAAATCAGCAAGACACAGGCACCCCAAAGTTTAGGGCTGCTCTGTTGACAAGAACCTCCACTTCGTTACACCTTAAATATCCCAGGAAAGAGAAAAATGGATAAAGAAGTTGTGGTCCTTATGTACAATGGAATATCACTCAGCCATGAAATCAACGTCATAAGGCTAGTAGCAGCATGATGAGTGGATTTAGGTACGACGATTCTAAGTGAAATAAGTCACACAGAAAAGGACACTTATCATAAGATATCACTTATCGAGGGAATGTAAAAACCGCTACCCTTGAACTGAATTACAAAACAGAACAGAGTCACACGTTTAGAAAACACACTATGGCTGCTTAACGGGAAAGGTGAGGTGGGGTGATGCATAAAACAAGGGTTTCAAATTAGCTCAGATACCGTTCCATAAACCCAATACGTAATAGACAAGACCTACTCCTTGCTCAGTGAATTGGACTCAACACCCCCTATTCACCGCCCAAGAATATATCTGACTAGTAAGAATCTTAAAACCTATGTATTGATATCTCTCTGTAAGTGAGTCAAGTGGGTGTAAAGCGGCAGAAACACAGCAGTGAAAAGCAGCTAAACCCCATTATAAAAATCAATTACTTTTAAAAACCCGTGAAACAAAGACAGTGAAAGAGAGAGAAATTCTTACAAAATTCGTTCAGGGGCTGTGATGCCACCTGGATTGACCATATCTAGACCCACAGCTGATTGAGACATAAGGGTGGACACTCTTGGGGCTGAGAGGTTTGGTGAGGTTGGGTGAGGAAACGCAGACCCTTTACAGTAATACTGCGTGGTGCCCATCCCATGGGTCCCAAATCTCCAGGTTCAAGGGCATCTTCCTACATCGAAAACATGCATGAGAAACCCAGAAGATGGTACACCGTGTGATCGGGAAAGGTTTCCAAAACGCACCTCATTTCTCATCTCCTTGTGCTCGGGTTCGCCATTCCAGCCGCTTTACTAGCAATCTCCCTCCTTGGAGAATCAGCACCTTTAACCTCCTGTTCCGTACAGGTTGCAATTTGTCCTGAGGATGAACGGGAAGAGGGGGAACCAATGAGAGACTAGCTCTAGGTGTTGGGACAGGCACAGGTCACTCTATTTTCCCATCAGGAAGAAGAATTAACCACAGGCTCAGCCTGCCGCCCGGGACCAGAATAGGGCCTGAAGCAATCCTGCGCTTTTGCGGCCAGCTCCCAAGAAAGCGAGTTGAAAAATGGAGCTCAGGGGCACTGCAATTCACAAACCTGCAGACTTATAAATGATAACTCTCGTCCACAAATATATTGAGGGAAGGCAACGAAGAGGATTTGAAAGCAAGGCAGAATTGCAGGAAACAGATCTCAGGAGGGAGATTCGAATCGCCTTTAAAGAACAGGAAAAGCGGCAAAACCTCGACAATGATGCCCTTGGCCAAAAAGGGCGGATGCGTTTTTTCCTGAATATATTGAGGAAAAAACGCATCCGCCCTTTTTGGCCAACCAAGCAACCTGGAAAGGCAAATCAGCGCTACAAAGAAGTCTCGCTTCCCATCGGTCAAAAGGGCCATGCTGAATAAAGTGTCAAAACCAGAAATGCAGGACAGGCCATGGAGAAACGGGAGCCTGGCTACGCTGATGGGCGGATGTAAATTGCCAAGAGCCACTCTGGAGAAGTGTACGGTGTGTCCTGAAACATCTAAAAAACTCAGCTTAGAGAGCATAGGGCACTTCCACTCATGGGCGTATAAATTGGGAAAACTAAAAATCAGCAAGACACAGGCACCCCAAAGTTTAGGGCTGCTCTGTTGACAAGAACCTCCACTTCGTTACACCTTAAATATCCCAGGAAAGAGAAAAATGGATAAAGAAGTTGTGGTCCTTATGTACAATGGAATATCACTCAGCCATGAAATCAACGTCATAAGGCTAGTAGCAGCATGATGAGTGGATTTAGGTACGATGATTCTAAGTGAAATAAGTCACACAGAAAAGGACACTTATCATAAGATATCACTTATAGAGGGAATGTAAAAACCGCTACCCTTGAACTGAATTACAAAACAGAACAGAGTCACACGTTTAGAAAACACACTACGGCTGCTTAACGGGAAAGGTGAGGTGGGGTGATGCATAAAACAAGGGTTTCAAATTAGCTCAGATACCGTTCCATAAACCCAATATGTAATAGACAAGACCTACTCCTTGCTCAGTGAATTGGACTCAACACCCCCTATTAACCGCCCAAGAATATATCTGACTAGTAAGAATCTTAAAACCTATGTATTGATATCTCTCTGTAAGTGAGTCAAGTGGGTGTAAAGCGGCATAAACACAGCACTGAAAAGCAGCTAAACCCCATTATAAAAATCAATTACTTTTAAAAACCCGTGAAACAAAGACAGTGAAACAGAGAGAAATTCTTACAAAATTCGTTCAGGGGCTGTGATGCCACCTGGATTGACCATATCTAGACCCACAGTTGATTGAGACATAAGGGTGGACACTCTTGGGGCTGAGAGGTTTCGTGAGGTTGGGTGAGGAAACGCAGACCCTTTAAAGTAATACTGCGTGGTGCCCATCCCATGGGTCCCAAATCTCCAGGTTCAAGGGCATCTTCCTACATCGAAAACATGCATGAGAAACCCAGAAGATGGTACACCGTGTGTTCGGGAAAGGTTTCCAAAACGCACCTCATTTCTCATCTCCTTGTGCTCGGGTTCGCCATTCCAGCCGCTTTACTAGCAATCTCCCTCCTTGGAGAATCAGCACCTTTAACCTCCTGTTCCGTACAGGTTGCAATTTGTCCTGAGGATGAACGGGAAGAGGGGGAACCAATGAGAGACTAGCTCTAGGTGTTGGGACAGGCACAGGTCACTCTATTTTCCCATCAGGAAGAAGAATTAACCACAGGCTCAGCCTGCCGCCCGGGACCAGAATAGGGCCTGAAGCAATCCTGCGCTTTTGCGGCCAGCTCCCAAGAAAGCGAGTTGAAAAATGGAGCTCAGGGGCACTGCAATTCACAAACCTGCAGACTTATAAATGATAACTCTCGTCCACAAATATATTGAGGGAAGGCAACGAAGAGGATTTGAAAGCAAGGCAGAATTGCAGGAATCAGATCTCAGGAGGGAGATTCAAATCGCCTTTAAAGAACAGGAAAAGCGGCAAAACCTCGACAATTACACCCTTGGCCAAAAAGGGCGGATGCGTTTTTTCCTGAATATATTCAGGAAAAAACGCATCCGCCCTTTTTGGCCAACCAAGCAACCTGGAAAGGCAAATCAGCGCTACAAAGAAGTCTCGCTTCCCATCGGTCAAAAGGGCCATGCTGAATAAAGTGTCAAAACCAGAAATGCAGGACAGGCCATGGAGAAACGGGAGCCTGGCTACGCTGATGGGCGGGATGTAAATTTCCAACAGTCACTCTGGAGAAGTGTACGGTGTGTCCTGAAACATCTAAAAAACTCAGCTTAGAGAGCATAGGGCACTTCCACTCATGAGCGTATAAATTGGGAAAACTAAAAATCAGCAAGACACAGGCACCCCAAAGTTTAGGGCTGCTCTGTTGACAAGAACCTCCACTTCGTTACACCTTAAATATCCCAGGAAAGAGAAAAATGGATAAAGAAGTTGTGGTCCTTATGTACAATGGAATATCACTCAGCCATGAAATCAACGTCATAAGGCTAGTAGCAGCATGATGAGTGGATTTAGGTACGATGATTCTAAGTGAAATAAGTCACACAGAAAAGGACACTTATCATAAGATATCACTTATAGAGGGAATGTAAAAACCGCTACCCTTGAACTGAATTACAAAACAGAACAGAGTCACACGTTTAGAAAACACACTACGGCTGCTTAACGGGAAAGGTGCGGTGGGGTGATGCATAAAACAAGGGTTTCAAATTAGCTCAGATACCGTTCCATAAACCCAATATGTAATAGACAAGACCTACTCCTTGCTCAGTGAATTGGACTCAACACCCCCTATTCACCGCCCAAGAATATATCTGACTAGTAAGAATCTTAAAACCTATGTATTGATATCTCTCTGTAAGTGAGTCAAGTGGGTGTAAAGCGGCATAAACACAGCAGTGAAAAGCAGCTAAACCCCATTATAAAAATCAATTACTTTTAAAAACCCGTGAAACAAAGACAGTGAAAGAGAGAGAAATTCTTACAAAATTCGTTCAGGGGCTGTGATGCCACCTGGATTGACCATATCTAGACCCACAGTTGATTGAGATATAAGGGTGGACACTCTTGGGGCTGAGAGGTTTGGTGAGGTTGGGTGAGGAAACGCAGACCCTTTAAAGTAATACTGCGTGGTGCCCATCCCATGGGTCCCAAATCTCCAGGTTCAAGGGCATCTTCCTCATCGAAAACATGCATGAGAAACCCAGAAGATGGTACACCGTGTGATCGGGCAAGGTTTCCAAAACGCACCTTATTTCTCATCTCCTTGTGCTCGGGTTCGCCATTCCAGCCGCTTTACTAGCAATCTCCCTCCTTGGAGAATCAGCACCTTTAACCTCCTGTTCCGTACAGGTTGCAATTTGTCCTGAGGATGAACGGGAAGAGGGGGAACCAATGAGAGACTAGCTCTAGGTGTTGGGACAGGCACAGGTCACTCTATTTTCCCATCAGGAAGAAGAATTAACCACAGGCTCAGCCTGCCGCCCGGGACCAGAATAGGGCCTGAAGCAATCCTGCGCTTTTGCGGCCAGCTCCCAAGAAAGCGAGTTGAAAAATGGAGCTCAGGGGCACTGCAATTCACAAACCTGCAGACTTATAAATGATAACTCTCGTCCACAAATATATTGAGGGAAGGCAACGAAGAGGATTTGAAAGCAAGGCAGAATTGCAGGAAACAGATCTCAGGAGGGAGATTCGAATCGCCTTTAAAGAACAGGAAAAGTGGCAAAACCTCGACAATGATGCCCTTGGCCAAAAAGGGCGTACGCGTTTTTTCCTGAATATGTTCAGGAAAAAACGCATCCGCCCTTTTTGGCCAACCAAGCAACCTGGAAAGGCAAATCAGCACTACAAAGAAGTCTCGCTTCCCATCGGTCAAAAGGGCCATGCTGAATAAAGTGTCAAAACCAGAAATGCAGGACAGGCCATGGAGAAACGGGAGCCTGGCTACGCTGATGGGCGGGATGTAAATTGCCAACAGCCACTCTGGAGAAGTGTACGGTGTGTCCTGAAACATCTAAAAAACTCAGCTTAGAGAGCATAGGGCACTTCCACTCATGGGCGTATAAATTGGGAAAACTAAAAATCAGCAAGACACAGGCACCCCAAAGTTTAGGGCTGCTCTGTTGACAAGAACCTCCACTTCGTTACACCTTAAATATCCCAGGAAAGAGAAAAATGGATAAAGAAGTTGTGGTCCTTATGTACAATGGAATATCACTCAGCCATGAAATCAACGTCATAAGGCTAGTAGCAGCATGATGAGTGGATTTAGGATTGACGATTCTAAGTGAAATAAGTCACACAGAAAAGGACACTTATCATAAGATATCACTTATCGAGGGAATGTAAAAACCGCTACCCTTGAACTGAATTACAAAACAGAACAGAGTCACACGTTTAGAAAACACACTACGGCTGCTTAACGGGAAAGGTGAGGTGGGGTGATGCATAAAACAAGGGTTTCAAATTAGCTCAGATACCGTTCCATAAACCCAATAGGTAATAGACAAGACCTACTCCTTGCTCAGTGAATTGGACTCAACACCCCCTATTCACCGCCCAAGAATATATCTGACTAGTAAGAATCTTAAAACCTATGTATTGATATCTCTCTGTAAGTGAGTCAAGTGGTGTATAGCGGCATAAACACAGCAGTGAAAAGCAGCTAAACCCCATTATAAAAATCAATTATTTTTAAAAACCCGTGAAACAAAGACAGTGAAAGAGAGAGAAATTCTTACAAAATTCGTTCAGGGGCTGTGATGCCACCTGGATTGACCATATCTAGACCCACAGTTGATTGAGACATAAGGGTGGACACTCTTGGGGCTGAGAGGTTTGGTGAGGTTGGGTGAGGAAACGCAGACCCTTTAGAGTAATACTGCGTGGTGCCCATCCCATGGGTCCCAAATCTCCAGGTTCAAGGGCATCTTCCTCATCGAAAACATGCATGAGAAACCCAGAAGATGGTACACCGTGTGATCGGGCAAGGTTTCCAAAACGCACCTCATTTCTCATCTCCTTGTGCTCGGGTTCGCCATTCCAGCCGCTTTACTAGCAATCTCCCTCCTTGGAGAATCAGCACCTTTAACCTCCTGTTCCGTACAGGTTGCAATTTGTCCTGAGGATGAACGGGAAGAGGGGGAACCAATGAGAGACTAGCTCTAGGTGTTGGGACAGGCACAGGTCACTCTATTTTCCCATCAGGAAGAAGAATTAACCACAGGCTCAGCCTGCCGCCCGGGACCAGAATAGGGCCTGAAGCAATCCTGCGCTTTTGCGGCCAGCTCCCAAGAAAGCGAGTTGAAAAATGGAGCTCAGGGGCACTGCAATTCACAAACCTGCAGACTTATAAATGATAACTCTCGTCCACAAATATATTGAGGGAAGGCAACGAAGAGGATTTGAAAGCAAGGCAGAATTGCAGGAAACAGATCTCAGGAGGGAGATTCGAATCGCCTTTAAAGAACAGGAAAAGCGGCAAAACCTCGACAATGATGCCCTTGGACAAAAAGGGCGTACGCGTTTTTTCCTGAATATGTTCAGGAAAAAACGCATCCGCCCTTTTTGGCCAACCAAGCAACCTGGAAAGGCAAATCAGCGCTACAAAGAAGTCTCGCTTCCCATCGGTCAAAAGGGCCATGCTGAATAAAGTGTCAAAACCAGAAATGCAGGACAGGCCATGGAGAAACGGGAGCCTGGCTACGCTGATGGGCGGGATGTAAATTGCCAACAGCCACTCTGGAGAAGTGTACGGTGTGTCCTGAAACATCTAAAAAACTCAGCTTAGAGAGCATAGGGCACTTCCACTCATGGGCGTATAAATTGGGAAAACTAAAAATCAGCAAGACACAGGCACCCCAAAGTTTAGGGCTGCTCTGTTGACAAGAACCTCCACTTCGTTACACCTTAAATATCCCAGGAAAGAGAAAAATGGATAAAGAAGTTGTGGTCCTTATGTACAATGGAATATCACTCAGCCATGAAATCAACGTCATAAGGCTAGTAGCAGCATGATGAGTGGATTTAGGTACGACGATTCTAAGTGAAATAAGTCACACAGAAAAGGACACTTATCATAAGATATCACTTATAGAGGGAATGTAAAAACCGCTACCCTTGAACTGAATTACAAAACAGAACAGAGTCACACGTTTAGAAAACACACTACGGCTGCTTAACGGGAAAGGTGAGGTGGGGTGATGCATAAAACAAGGGTTTCAAATTAGCTCAGATACCGTTCCATAAACCCAATATGTAATAGACAAGACCTACTCCTTGCTCAGTGAATTGGAATCAACACCCCCTATTCACCGCCCAAGAATATATCTGACTAGTAAGAATCTTAAAACCTATGTATTGATATCTCTCTGTAAGTGAGTCAAGTGGGTGTAAAGCGGCATAAACACAGCAGTGAAAAGCAGCTAAACCCCATTATAAAAATCAATTACTTTTAAAAACCCGTGAAACAAAGACAGTGAAAGAGAGAGAAATTCTTACAAAATTCGTTCAGGGGCTCTGATGCCACCTGGATTGACCATATCTAGACCCACAGTTGATTGAGACATAAGGGTGGACACTCTTGGGGCTGAGAGGTTTGGTGAGGTTGGGTGAGGAAACGCAGACCCTTTAAAGAAATACTGCGTGGTGCCCATCCCATGGGTCCCAAATCTCCAGGTTCAAGGGCATCTTCCTCATCGAAAACATGCATGAGAAACCCAGAAGATGGTACACCGTGTGATCGGGCAAGGTTTCCAAAACGCACCTCATTTCTCATCTCCTTGTGCTCGGGTTCGCCATTCCAGCCGCTTTACTAGCAATCTCCCTCCTTGGAGAATCAGCACCTTTAACCTCCTGTTCCGTACAGGTTGCAATTTGTCCTGAGGATGAACGGGAAGAGGGGGAACCAATGAGAGACTAGCTCTAGGTGTTGGGACAGGCACAGGTCACTCTATTTTCCCATCAGGAAGAAGAATTAACCACAGGCTCAGCCTGCCGCCCGGGACCAGAATAGGGCCTGAAGCAATCCTGCGCTTTTGCGGCCAGCTCCCAAGAAAGCGAGTTGAAAAATGGAGCTCAGGGACACTGCAATTCACAAACCTGCAGACTTATAAATGATAACTCTCGTCCACAAATATATTGAGGGAAGGCAACGAAGAGGATTTGAAAGCAAGGCAGAATTGCAGGAAACAGATCTCAGGAGGGAGATTCGAATCGCCTTTAAAGAACAGGAAAAGCGGCAAAACCTCGACAATGATGCCCTTGGCCAAAAAGGGCGAATGCGTTTTTTCCTGAATATATTCAGGAAAAAACGCATCCGCCCTTTTTGGCCAACCAAGCAACCTGGAAAGGCAAATCAGCGCTACAAAGAAGTCTCGCTTCCCATCGGTCAAAAGGGCCATGCTGAATAAAGTGTCAAAACCAGAAATGCAGGACAGGCCATGGAGAAACGGGAGCCTGGCTACGCTGATGGGCGGGATGTAAATTGCCAAGAGCCACTCTGGAGAAGTGTACGGTGTGTCCTGAAACATCTAAAAAACTCAGCTTAGAGAGCATAGGGCACTTCCACTCATGGGCGTATAAATTGGGAAAACTAAAAATCAGCAAGACACAGGCACCCCAAAGTTTAGGGCTGCTCTGTTGACAGAACCTCCACTTCGTTACACCTTAAATATCCCAGGAAAGAGAAAAATGGATAAAGAAGTTGTGGTCCTTATGTACAATGGAATATCACTCAGCCATGAAATCAACGTCATAAGGCTAGTAGCAGCATGATGAGTGGATTTAGGTACGACGATTCTAAGTGAAATAAGTCACACAGAAAAGGACACTTATCATAAGATATCACTTATAGAGGGAATGTAAAAACCGCTACCCTTGAACTGAATTACAAAACAGAACAGAGTCACACGTTTAGAAAACACACTATGGCTGCTTAACGGGAAAGGTGAGGTGGGGTGATGCATAAAACAAGGGTTTCAAATTAGCTCAGATACCGTTCCATAAACCCAATAGGTAATAGACAAGACCTACTCCTTGCTCAGTGAATTGGACTCAACACCCCCTATTCACCGCCCAAGAATATATCTGACTAGTAAGAATCTTAAAACCTATGTATTGATATCTCTCTGTAAGTGAGTCAAGTGGGTGTAAAGCGGCATAAACACAGCAGTGAAAAGCAGCTAAACCCCATTATAAAAATCAATTACTTTTAAAAACCCGTGAAACAAAGACAGTGAAACAGAGAGAAATTCTTACAAAATTCGTTCAGGGGCTGTGATGCCACCTGGATTGACCATATCTAGACCCACAGTTGATTGAGACATAAGGGTGGACACTCTTGGGGCTGAGAGGTTTGGTGAGGTTGGGTGAGGAAACGCAGACCCTTTAGAGTAATACTGCGTGGTGCCCATCCCATGGGTCCCAAATCTCCAGGTTCAAGGGCATCTTCCTACATCGAAAACATGCATGAGAAACCCAGAAGATGGTACACCGTGTGATCGGGCAAGGTTTCCAAAACGCACCTCATTTCTCATCTCCTTGTGCTCGGGTTCGCCATTCCAGCCACTTTACTAGCAATCTCCCTCCTTGGAGAATCAGCACCTTTAACCTCCTGTTCCGTACAGGTTGCAATTTGTCCTGAGGATGAACGGGAAGAGGGGGAACCAATGAGAGACTAGCTCTAGGTGTTGGGACAGGCACAGGTCACTCTATTTTCCCATCAGGAAGAAGAATTAACCACAGGCTCAGCCTGCCGCCCGGGACCAGAATAGGGCCTGAAGCAATCCTGCGCTTTTGCGGCCAGCTCCCAAGAAAGCGAGTTGAAAAATGGAGCTCAGGGGCACTGCAATTCACAAACCTGCAGACTTATAAATGATAACTCTCGTCCACAAATATATTGAGGGAAGGCAACGAAGAGGATTTGAAAGCAAGGCAGAATTGCAGGAAACAGATCTCAGGAGGGAGATTCGAATCGCCTTTAAAGAACAGGAAAAGCGGCAAAACCTCGACAATGATGCCCTTGGCCAAAAAGGGCGTACGCGTTTTTTCCTGAATATGTTCAGGAAAAAACGCATCCGCCCTTTTTGGCCAACCAAGCAACCTGGAAAGGCAAATCAGCGCTACAAAGAAGTCTCGCTTCCCATCGGTCAAAAGGGCCATGCTGAATAAAGTGTCAAAACCAGAAATGCAGGACAGGCCATGGAGAAACGGGAGCCTGGCTACGCTGATGGGCGGGATGTAAATTGCCAACAGCCACTCTGGAGAAGTGTACGGTGTGTCCTGAAACATCTAAAAAACTCAGCTTAGAGAGCATAGGGCACTTCCACTCATGGGCGTATAAATTGGGAAAACTAAAAATCAGCAAGACACAGGCACCCCAAAGTTTAGGGCTGCTCTGTTGACAAGAACCTCCACTTCGTTACACCTTAAATATCCCAGGAAAGAGAAAAATGGATAAAGAAGTTGTGGTCCTTATGTACAATGGAATATCACTCAGCCATGAAATCAACGTCATAAGGCTAGTAGCAGCATGATGAGTGGATTTAGGTACGACGATTCTAAGTGAAATAAGTCACACAGAAAAACACACTTATCATAAGATATCACTTATAGAGGGAATGTAAAAACAGCTACCCTTGAACTGAATTACAAAACAGAACAGAGTCACACGTTTAGAAAACACACTACGGCTGCTTAACGGGAAAGGTGAGGTGGGGTGATGCATAAAACAAGGGTTTCAAATTAGCTCAGATACCGTTCCATAAACCCAATAGGTAATAGACAAGACCTACTCCTTGCTCAGTGAATTGGACTCAACACCCCCTATTCACCGCCCAAGAATATATCTGACTAGTAAGAATCTTAAAACCTATGTATTGATATCTCTCTGTAAGTGAGTCAAGTGGGTGTATAGCGGCATAAACACAGCAGTGAAAAGCAGCTAAACCCCATTATAAAAATCAATTACTTTTAAAAACCCGTGAAACAAAGACAGTGAAAGAGAGAGAAATTCTTACAAAATTCGTTCAGGGGCTGTGATGCCACCTGGATTGACCATATCTAGACCCACAGTTGATTGAGACATAAGGGTGGACACTCTTGGGGCTGAGAGGTTTGGTGAGGTTGGGTGAGGAAACGCAGACCCTTTAGAGTAATACTGCGTGGTGCCCATCCCATGGGTCCCAAATCTCCAGGTTCAAGGGCATCTTCCTCATCGAAAACATGCATGAGAAACCCAGAAGATGGTACACCGTGTGATCGGGCAAGGTTTCCAAAACGCACCTCATTTCTCATCTCCTTGTGCTCGGGTTCGCCATTCCAGCCGCTTTACTAGCAATCTCCCTCCTTGGAGAATCAGCACCTTTAACCTCCTGTTCCGTACAGGTTGCAATTTGTCCTGAGGATGAACGGGAAGAGGGGGAACCAATGAGAGACTAGCTCTAGGTGTTGGGACAGGCACAGGTCACTCTATTTTCCCATCAGGAAGAAGAATTAACCACAGGCTCAGCCTGCCGCCCGGGACCAGAATAGGGCCTGAAGCAATCCTGCGCTTTTGCGGCCAGCTCCCAAGAAAGCGAGTTGAAAAATGGAGCTCAGGGGCACTGCAATTCACAAACCTGCAGACTTATAAATGATAACTCTCGTCCACAAATATATTGAGGGAAGGCAACGAAGAGGATTTGAAAGCAAGGCAGAATTGCAGGAAACAGATCTCAGGAGGGAGATTCGAATCGCCTTTAAAGAACAGGAAAAGCGGCAAAACCTCGACAATGATGCCCTTGGCCAAAAAGGGCGTACGCGTTTTTTCCTGAATATGTTCAGGAAAAAACGCATCCGCCCTTTTTGGCCAACCAAGCAACCTGGAAAGGCAAATCAGCGCTACAAAGAAGTCTCGCTTCCCATCGGTCAAAAGGGCCATGCTGAATAAAGTGTCAAAACCAGAAATGCAGGACAGGCCATGGAGAAACGGGAGCCTGGCTACGCTGATGGGCGGGATGTAAATTGCCAACAGCCACTCTGGAGAAGTGTACGGTGTGTCCTGAAACATCTAAAAAACTCAGCTTAGAGAGCATAGGGCACTTCCACTCATGGGCGTATAAATTGGGAAAACTAAAAATCAGCAAGACACAGGCACCCCAAAGTTTAGGGCTGCTCTGTTGACAAGAACCTCCACTTCGTTACACCTTAAATATCCCAGGAAAGAGAAAAATGGATAAAGAAGTTGTGGTCCTTATGTACAATGGAATATCACTCAGCCATGAAATCAACGTCATAAGGCTAGTAGCAGCATGATGAGTGGATTTAGGTACGACGATTCTAAGTGAAATAAGTCACACAGAAAAACACACTTATCATAAGATATCACTTATAGAGGGAATGTAAAAACAGCTACCCTTGAACTGAATTACAAAACAGAACAGAGTCACACGTTTAGAAAACACACTACGGCTGCTTAACGGGAAAGGTGAGGTGGGGTGATGCATAAAACAAGGGTTTCAAATTAGCTCAGATACCGTTCCATAAACCCAATAGGTAATAGACAAGACCTACTCCTTGCTCAGTGAATTGGACTCAACACCCCCTATTCACCGCCCAAGAATATATCTGACTAGTAAGAATCTTAAAACCTATGTATTGATATCTCTCTGTAAGTGAGTCAAGTGGGTGTATAGCGGCATAAACACAGCAGTGAAAAGCAGCTAAACCCCATTATAAAAATCAATTACTTTTAAAAACCCGTGAAACAAAGACAGTGAAAGAGAGAGAAATTCTTACAAAATTCGTTCAGGGGCTGTGATGCCACCTGGATTGACCATATCTAGACCCACAGTTGATTGAGACATAAGGGTGGACACTCTTGGGGCTGAGAGGTTTGGTGAGGTTGGGTGAGGAAACGCAGACCCTTTAGAGTAATACTGCGTGGTGCCCATCCCATGGGTCCCAAATCTCCAGGTTCAAGGGCATCTTCCTCATCGAAAACATGCATGAGAAACCCAGAAGATGGTACACCGTGTGATCGGGCAAGGTTTCCAAAACGCACCTCATTTCTCATCTCCTTGTGCTCGGGTTCGCCATTCCAGCCGCTTTACTAGCAATCTCCCTCCTTGGAGAATCAGCACCTTTAACCTCCTGTTCCGTACAGGTTGCAATTTGTCCTGAGGATGAACGGGAAGAGGGGGAACCAATGAGAGACTAGCTCTAGGTGTTGGGACAGGCACAGGTCACTCTATTTTCCCATCAGGAAGAAGAATTAACCACAGGCTCAGCCTGCCGCCCGGGACCAGAATAGGGCCTGAAGCAATCCTGCGCTTTTGCGGCCAGCTCCCAAGAAAGCGAGTTGAAAAATGGAGCTCAGGGGCACTGCAATTCACAAACCTGCAGACTTATAAATGATAACTCTCGTCCACAAATATATTGAGGGAAGGCAACGAAGAGGATTTGAAAGCAAGGCAGAATTGCAGGAAACAGATCTCAGGAGGGAGATTCGAATCGCCTTTAAAGAACAGGAAAAGCGGCAAAACCTCGACAATGATGCCCTTGGCCAAAAAGGGCGTACGCGTTTTTTCCTGAATATGTTCAGGAAAAAACGCATCCGCCCTTTTTGGCCAACCAAGCAACCTGGAAAGGCAAATCAGCGCTACAAAGAAGTCTCGCTTCCCATCGGTCAAAAGGGCCATGCTGAATAAAGTGTCAAAACCAGAAATGCAGGACAGGCCATGGAGAAACGGGAGCCTGGCTACGCTGATGGGCGGGATGTAAATTGCCAACAGCCACTCTGGAGAAGTGTACGGTGTGTCCTGAAACATCTAAAAAACTCAGCTTAGAGAGCATAGGGCACTTCCACTCATGGGCGTATAAATTGGGAAAACTAAAAATCAGCAAGACACAGGCACCCCAAAGTTTAGGGCTGCTCTGTTGACAAGAACCTCCACTTCGTTACACCTTAAATATCCCAGGAAAGAGAAAAATGGATAAAGAAGTTGTGGTCCTTATGTACAATGGAATATCACTCAGCCATGAAATCAACGTCATAAGGCTAGTAGCAGCATGATGAGTGGATTTAGGTACGACGATTCTAAGTGAAATAAGTCACACAGAAAAGGACACTTATCATAAGATATCACTTATAGAGGGAATGTAAAAACCGCTACCCTTGAACTGAATTACAAAACAGAACAGAGTCACACGTTTAGAAAACACACTACGGCTGCTTAACGGGAAAGGTGAGGTGGGGTGATGCATAAAACAAGGGTTTCAAATTAGCTCAGATACCGTTCCATAAACCCAATATGTAATAGACAAGACCTACTCCTTGCTCAGTGAATTGGACTCAACACCCCCTATTCACCGCCCAAGAATATATCTGACTAGTAAGAATCTTAAAACCTATGTATTGATATCTCTCTGTAAGTGAGTCAAGTGGGTGTAAAGCGGCATAAACACAGCAGTGAAAAGCAGCTAAACCCCATTATAAAAATCAATTACTTTTAAAAACCCGTGAAACAAAGACAGTGAAAGAGAGAGAAATTCTTACAAAATTCGTTCAGGGGCTCTGATGCCACCTGGATTGACCATATCTAGACCCACAGTTGATTGAGACATAAGGGTGGACACTCTTGGGGCTGAGAGGTTTGGTGAGGTTGGGTGAGGAAACGCAGACCCTTTAAAGAAATACTGCGTGGTGCCCATCCCATGGGTCCCAAATCTCCAGGTTCAAGGGCATCTTCCTCATCGAAAACATGCATGAGAAACCCAGAAGATGGTACACCGTGTGATCGGGCAAGGTTTCCAAAACGCACCTCATTTCTCATCTCCTTGTGCTCGGGTTCGCCATTCCAGCCGCTTTACTAGCAATCTCCCTCCTTGGAGAATCAGCACCTTTAACCTCCTGTTCCGTACAGGTTGCAATTTGTCCTGAGGATGAACGGGAAGAGGGGGAACCAATGAGAGACTAGCTCTAGGTGTTGGGACAGGCACAGGTCACTCTATTTTCCCATCAGGAAGAAGAATTAACCACAGGCTCAGCCTGCCGCCCGGGACCAGAATAGGGCCTGAAGCAATCCTGCGCTTTTGCGGCCAGCTCCCAAGAAAGCGAGTTGAAAAATGGAGCTCAGGGGCACTGCAATTCACAAACCTGCAGACTTATAAATGATAACTCTCGTCCACAAATATATTGAGGGAAGGCAACGAAGAGGATTTGAAAGCAAGGCAGAATTGCAGGAAACAGATCTCAGGAGGGAGATTCGAATCGCCTTTAAAGAACAGGAAAAGCGGCAAAACCTCGACAATGATGCCCTTGGCCAAAAAGGGCGAATGCGTTTTTTCCTGAATATATTCAGGAAAAAACGCATCCGCCCTTTTTGGCCAACCAAGCAACCTGGAAAGGCAAATCAGCGCTACAAAGAAGTCTCGCTTCCCATCGGTCAAAAGGGCCATGCTGAATAAAGTGTCAAAACCAGAAATGCAGGACAGGCCATGGAGAAACGGGAGCCTGGCTACGCTGATGGGCGGGATGTAAATTGCCAAGAGCCACTCTGGAGAAGTGTACGGTGTGTCCCGAAACATCTAAAAAACTCAGCTTAGAGAGCATAGGGCACTTCCACTCATGGGCGTATAAATTGGGAAAACTAAAAATCAGCAAGACACAGGCACCCCAAAGTTTAGGGCTGCTCTGTTGACAGAACCTCCACTTCGTTACACCTTAAATATCCCAGGAAAGAGAAAAATGGATAAAGAAGTTGTGGTCCTTATGTACAATGGAATATCACTCAGCCATGAAATCAACGTCATAAGGCTAGTAGCAGCATGATGAATGGATTTAGGTACGACGATTCTAAGTGAAATAAGTCACACAGAAAAGGACACTTATCATAAGATATCACTTATCGAGGGAATGTAAAAACCGCTACCCTTGAACTGAATTACAAAACAGAACAGAGTCACACGTTTAGAAAACACACTATGGCTGCTTAACGGGAAAGGTGAGGTGGGGTGATGCATAAAACAAGGGTTTCAAATTAGCTCAGATACCGTTCCATAAACCCAATAGGTAATAGACAAGACCTACTCCTTGCTCAGTGAATTGGACTCAACACCCCCTATTCACCGCCCAAGAATATATCTGACTAGTAAGAATCTTAAAACCTATGTATTGATATCTCTCTGTAAGTGAGTCAAGTGGGTGTAAAGCGGCATAAACACAGCAGTGAAAAGCAGCTAAACCGCATTATAAAAATCAATTACTTTTAAAAACCCGTGAAACAAAGACAGTGAAACAGAGAGAAATTCTTACAAAATTCGTTCAGGGGCTGTGATGCCACCTGGATTGACCATATCTAGACCCACAGTTGATTGAGACATAAGGGTGGACACTCTTGGGGCTGAGAGGTTTGGTGAGGTTGGGTGAGGAAACGCAGACCCTTTAGAGTAATACTGCGTGGTGCCCATCCCATGGGTCCCAAATCTCCAGGTTCAAGGGCATCTTCCTACATCGAAAACATGCATGAGAAACCCAGAAGATGGTACACCGTGTGATCGGGAAAGGTTTCCAAAACGCACCTCATTTCTCATCTCCTTGTGCTCGGGTTCGCCATTCCAGCCACTTTACTAGCAATCTCCCTCCTTGGAGAATCAGCACCTTTAACCTCCTGTTCCGTACAGGTTGCAATTTGTCCTGAGGATGAACGGGAAGAGGGGGAAACAATGAGAGACTAGCTCTAGGTGTTGGGACAGGCACAGGTCACTCTATTTTCCCATCAGGAAGAAGAATTAACCACAGGCTCAGCCTGCCGCCCGGGACCAGAATAGGGCCTGAAGCAATCCTGCGCTTTTGCGGCCAGCTCCCAAGAAAGCGAGTTGAAAAATGGAGCTCAGGGGCACTGCAATTCACAAACCTGCAGACTTATAAATGATAACTCTCGTCCACAAATATATTGAGGGAAGGCAACGAAGAGGATTTGAAAGCAAGGCAGAATTGCAGGAAACAGATCTCAGGAGGGAGATTCGAATCGCCTTTAAAGAACAGGAAAAGCGGCAAAACCTCGACAATGATGCCCTTGGCCAAAAAGGGCGTACGCGTTTTTTCCTGAATATGTTCAGGAAAAAACGCATCCGCCCTTTTTGGCCAACCAAGCAACCTGGAAAGGCAAATCAGCGCTACAAAGAAGTCTCGCTTCCCATCGGTCAAAAGGGCCATGCTGAATAAAGTGTCAAAACCAGAAATGCAGGACAGGCCATGGAGAAACGGGAGCCTGGCTACGCTGATGGGCGGGATGTAAATTGCCAACAGCCACTCTGGAGAAGTGTACGGTGTGTCCTGAAACATCTAAAAAACTCAGCTTAGAGAGCATAGGGCACTTCCACTCATGGGCGTATAAATTGGGAAAACTAAAAATCAGCAAGACACAGGCACCCCAAAGTTTAGGGCTGCTCTGTTGACAAGAACCTCCACTTCGTTACACCTTAAATATCCCAGGAAAGAGAAAAATGGATAAAGAAGTTGTGGTCCTTATGTACAATGGAATATCACTCAGCCATGAAATCAACGTCATAAGGCTAGTAGCAGCATGATGAGTGGATTTAGGTACGACGATTCTAAGTGAAATAAGTCACACAGAAAAACACACTTATCATAAGATATCACTTATAGAGGGAATGTAAAAACAGCTACCCTTGAACTGAATTACAAAACAGAACAGAGTCACACGTTTAGAAAACACACTACGGCTGCTTAACGGGAAAGGTGAGGTGGGGTGATGCATAAAACAAGGGTTTCAAATTAGCTCAGATACCGTTCCATAAACCCAATAGGTAATAGACAAGACCTACTCCTTGCTCAGTGAATTGGACTCAACACCCCCTATTCACCGCCCAAGAATATATCTGACTAGTAAGAATCTTAAAACCTATGTATTGATATCTCTCTGTAAGTGAGTCAAGTGGGTGTATAGCGGCATAAACACAGCAGTGAAAAGCAGCTAAACCCCATTATAAAAATCAATTACTTTTAAAAACCCGTGAAACAAAGACAGTGAAAGAGAGAGAAATTCTTACAAAATTCGTTCAGGGGCTGTGATGCCACCTGGATTGACCATATCTAGACCCACAGTTGATTGAGACATAAGGGTGGACACTCTTGGGGCTGAGAGGTTTGGTGAGGTTGGGTGAGGAAACGCAGACCCTTTAGAGTAATACTGCGTGGTGCCCATCCCATGGGTCCCAAATCTCCAGGTTCAAGGGCATCTTCCTCATCGAAAACATGCATGAGAAACCCAGAAGATGGTACACCGTGTGATCGGGCAAGGTTTCCAAAACGCACCTCATTTCTCATCTCCTTGTGCTCGGGTTCGCCATTCCAGCCGCTTTACTAGCAATCTCCCTCCTTGGAGAATCAGCACCTTTAACCTCCTGTTCCGTACAGGTTGCAATTTGTCCTGAGGATGAACGGGAAGAGGGGGAACCAATGAGAGACTAGCTCTAGGTGTTGGGACAGGCACAGGTCACTCTATTTTCCCATCAGGAAGAAGAATTAACCACAGGCTCAGCCTGCCGCCCGGGACCAGAATAGGGCCTGAAGCAATCCTGCGCTTTTGCGGCCAGCTCCCAAGAAAGCGAGTTGAAAAATGGAGCTCAGGGGCACTGCAATTCACAAACCTGCAGACTTATAAATGATAACTCTCGTCCACAAATATATTGAGGGAAGGCAACGAAGAGGATTTGAAAGCAAGGCAGAATTGCAGGAAACAGATCTCAGGAGGGAGATTCGAATCGCCTTTAAAGAACAGGAAAAGCGGCAAAACCTCGACAATGATGCCCTTGGCCAAAAAGGGCGTACGCGTTTTTTCCTGAATATGTTCAGGAAAAAACGCATCCGCCCTTTTTGGCCAACCAAGCAACCTGGAAAGGCAAATCAGCGCTACAAAGAAGTCTCGCTTCCCATCGGTCAAAAGGGCCATGCTGAATAAAGTGTCAAAACCAGAAATGCAGGACAGGCCATGGAGAAACGGGAGCCTGGCTACGCTGATGGGCGGGATGTAAATTGCCAACAGCCACTCTGGAGAAGTGTACGGTGTGTCCTGAAACATCTAAAAAACTCAGCTTAGAGAGCATAGGGCACTTCCACTCATGGGCGTATAAATTGGGAAAACTAAAAATCAGCAAGACACAGGCACCCCAAAGTTTAGGGCTGCTCTGTTGACAAGAACCTCCACTTCGTTACACCTTAAATATCCCAGGAAAGAGAAAAATGGATAAAGAAGTTGTGGTCCTTATGTACAATGGAATATCACTCAGCCATGAAATCAACGTCATAAGGCTAGTAGCAGCATGATGAGTGGATTTAGGTACGACGATTCTAAGTGAAATAAGTCACACAGAAAAGGACACTTATCATAAGATATCACTTATAGAGGGAATGTAAAAACCGCTACCCTTGAACTGAATTACAAAACAGAACAGAGTCACACGTTTAGAAAACACACTACGGCTGCTTAACGGGAAAGGTGAGGTGGGGTGATGCATAAAACAAGGGTTTCAAATTAGCTCAGATACCGTTCCATAAACCCAATATGTAATAGACAAGACCTACTCCTTGCTCAGTGAATTGGACTCAACACCCCCTATTCACCGCCCAAGAATATATCTGACTAGTAAGAATCTTAAAACCTATGTATTGATATCTCTCTGTAAGTGAGTCAAGTGGGTGTAAAGCGGCATAAACACAGCAGTGAAAAGCAGCTAAACCCCATTATAAAAATCAATTACTTTTAAAAACCCGTGAAACAAAGACAGTGAAAGAGAGAGAAATTCTTACAAAATTCGTTCAGGGGCTCTGATGCCACCTGGATTGACCATATCTAGACCCACAGTTGATTGAGACATAAGGGTGGACACTCTTGGGGCTGAGAGGTTTGGTGAGGTTGGGTGAGGAAACGCAGACCCTTTAAAGAAATACTGCGTGGTGCCCATCCCATGGGTCCCAAATCTCCAGGTTCAAGGGCATCTTCCTCATCGAAAACATGCATGAGAAACCCAGAAGATGGTACACCGTGTGATCGGGCAAGGTTTCCAAAACGCACCTCATTTCTCATCTCCTTGTGCTCGGGTTCGCCATTCCAGCCGCTTTACTAGCAATCTCCCTCCTTGGAGAATCAGCACCTTTAACCTCCTGTTCCGTACAGGTTGCAATTTGTCCTGAGGATGAACGGGAAGAGGGGGAACCAATGAGAGACTAGCTCTAGGTGTTGGGACAGGCACAGGTCACTCTATTTTCCCATCAGGAAGAAGAATTAACCACAGGCTCAGCCTGCCGCCCGGGACCAGAATAGGGCCTGAAGCAATCCTGCGCTTTTGCGGCCAGCTCCCAAGAAAGCGAGTTGAAAAATGGAGCTCAGGGGCACTGCAATTCACAAACCTGCAGACTTATAAATGATAACTCTCGTCCACAAATATATTGAGGGAAGGCAACGAAGAGGATTTGAAAGCAAGGCAGAATTGCAGGAAACAGATCTCAGGAGGGAGATTCGAATCGCCTTTAAAGAACAGGAAAAGCGGCAAAACCTCGACAATGATGCCCTTGGCCAAAAAGGGCGAATGCGTTTTTTCCTGAATATATTCAGGAAAAAACGCATCCGCCCTTTTTGGCCAACCAAGCAACCTGGAAAGGCAAATCAGCGCTACAAAGAAGTCTCGCTTCCCATCGGTCAAAAGGGCCATGCTGAATAAAGTGTCAAAACCAGAAATGCAGGACAGGCCATGGAGAAACGGGAGCCTGGCTACGCTGATGGGCGGGATGTAAATTGCCAAGAGCCACTCTGGAGAAGTGTACGGTGTGTCCTGAAACATCTAAAAAACTCAGCTTAGAGAGCATAGGGCACTTCCACTCATGGGCGTATAAATTGGGAAAACTAAAAATCAGCAAGACACAGGCACCCCAAAGTTTAGGGCTGCTCTGTTGACAGAACCTCCACTTCGTTACACCTTAAATATCCCAGGAAAGAGAAAAATGGATAAAGAAGTTGTGGTCCTTATGTACAATGGAATATCACTCAGCCATGAAATCAACGTCATAAGGCTAGTAGCAGCATGATGAGTGGATTTAGGTACGACGATTCTAAGTGAAATAAGTCACACAGAAAAGGACACTTATCATAAGATATCACTTATAGAGGGAATGTAAAAACCGCTACCCTTGAACTGAATTACAAAACAGAACAGAGTCACACGTTTAGAAAACACACTATGGCTGCTTAACGGGAAAGGTGAGGTGGGGTGATGCATAAAACAAGGGTTTCAAATTAGCTCAGATACCGTTCCATAAACCCAATATGTAATAGACAAGACCTACTCCTTGCTCAGTGAATTGGACTCAACACCCCCTATTCACCGCCCAAGAATATATCTGACTAGTAAGAATCTTAAAACCTATGTATTGATATCTCTCTGTAAGTGAGTCAAGGGGGTGTATAGCGGCATAAACACAGCAGTGAAAAGCAGCTAAACCCCATTATAAAAATCAATTACTTTTAAAAACCCGTGAAACAAAGACAGTGAAAGAGAGAGAAATTCTTACAAAATTCGTTCAGGGGCTGTGATGCCACCTGGATTGACCATATCTAGACCCACAGTTGATTGAGACATAAGGGTGGACACTCTTGGGGCTGAGAGGTTTGGTGAGGTTGGGTGAGGAAACGCAGACCCTTTAAAGTAATACTGCGTGGTGCCCATCCCATGGGTCCCAAATCTCCAGGTTCAAGGGCATCTTCCTACATCGAAAACATGCATGAGAAACCCAGAAGATGGTACACCGTGTGTTCGGGAAAGGTTTCCAAAACGCACCTCATTTCTCATCTCCTTGTGCTCGGGTTCGCCATTCCAGCCGCTTTACTAGCAATCTCCCTCCTTGGAGAATCAGCACCTTTAACCTCCTGTTCCGTACAGGTTGCAATTTGTCCTGAGGATGAACGGGAAGAGGGGGAAACAATGAGAGACTAGCTCTAGGTGTTGGGACAGGCACAGGTCACTCTATTTTCCCATCAGGAAGAAGAATTAACCACAGGCTCAGCCTGCCGCCCGGGACCAGAATAGGGCCTGAAGCAATCCTGCGCTTTTGCGGCCAGCTCCCAAGAAAGCGAGTTGAAAAATGGAGCTCAGGGGCACTGCAATTCACAAACCTGCAGACTTATAAATGATAACTCTCGTCCACAAATATATTGAGGGAAGGCAACGAAGAGGATTTGAAAGCAAGGCAGAATTGCAGGAAACAGATCTCAGGATGGAGATTCGAATCGCCTTTAAAGAACAGGAAAAGTGGCAAAACCTCGACAATGATGCCCTTGGCCAAAAAGGGCGTACGCGTTTTTTCCTGAATATGTTCAGGAAAAAACGCATCCGCCCTTTTTGGCCAACCAAGCAATCTGGAAAGGCAAATCAGCGCTACAAAGAAGTCTCGCTTCCCATCGGTCAAAAGGGCCATGCTGAATAAAGTGTCAAAACCAGAAATGCAGGACAGGCCATGGAGAAACGGGAGCCTGGCTACGCTGATGGGCGGGATGTAAATTGCCAAGAGCCACTCTGGAGAAGTGTACGGTGTGTCCTGAAACATCTAAAAAACTCAGCTTAGAGAGCATAGGGCACTTCCACTCATGGGCGTATAAATTGGGAAAACTAAAAATCAGCAAGACACAGGCACCCCAAAGTTTAGGGCTGCTCTGTTGACAAGAACCTCCACTTCGTTACACCTTAAATATCCCAGGAAAGAGAAAAATGGATAAAGAAGTTGTGGTCCTTATGTACAATGGAATATCACTCAGCCATGAAATCAACGTCATAAGGCTAGTAGCAGCATGATGAGTGGATTTAGGTACGACGATTCTAAGTGAAATAAGTCACACAGAAAAGGACACTTATCATAAGATATCACTTATCGAGGGAATGTAAAAACCGCTACCCTTGAACTGAATTACAAAACAGAACAGAGTCACACGTTTAGAAAACACACTATGGCTGCTTAACGGGAAAGGTGAGGTGGGGTGATGCATAAAACAAGGGTTTCAAATTAGCTCAGATACCGTTCCATAAACCCAATACGTAATAGACAAGACCTACTCCTTGCTCAGTGAATTGGACTCAACACCCCCTATTCACCGCCCAAGAATATATCTGACTAGTAAGAATCTTAAAACCTATGTATTGATATCTCTCTGTAAGTGAGTCAAGTGGGTGTAAAGCGGCATAAACACAGCAGTGAAAAGCAGCTAAACCCCATTATAAAAATCAATTACTTTTAAAAACCCGTGAAACAAAGACAGTGAAAGAGAGAGAAATTCTTACAAAATTCGTTCAGGGGCTCTGATGCCACCTGGATTGACCATATCTAGACCCACAGTTGATTGAGACATAAGGGTGGACACTCTTGGGGCTGAGAGGTTTGGTGAGGTTGGGTGAGGAAACGCAGACCCTTTAAAGTAATACTGCGTGGTGCCCATCCCATGGGTCCCAAATCTCCAGGTTCAAGGGCATCTTCCTCATCGAAAACATGCATGAGAAACCCAGAAGATGGTACACCGTGTGATCGGGCAAGGTTTCCAAAACGCACCTCATTTCTCATCTCCTTGTGCTCGGGTTCGCCATTCCAGCCGCTTTACTAGCAATCTCCCTCCTTGGAGAATCAGCACCTTTAACCTCCTGTTCCGTACAGGTTGCAATTTGTCCTGAGGATGAACGGGAAGAGGGGGAACCAATGAGAGACTAGCTCTAGGTGTTGGGACAGGCACAGGTCACTCTATTTTCCCATCAGGAAGAAGAATTAACCACAGGCTCAGCCTGCCGCCCGGGACCAGAATAGGGCCTGAAGCAATCCTGCGCTTTTGCGGCCAGCTCCCAAGAAAGCGAGTTGAAAAATGGAGCTCAGGGGCACTGCAATTCACAAACCTGCAGACTTATAAATGATAACTCTCGTCCACAAATATATTGAGGGAAGGCAACGAAGAGGATTTGAAAGCAAGGCAGAATTGCAGGAAACAGATCTCAGGATGGAGATTCGAATCGCCTTTAAAGAACAGGAAAAGTGGCAAAACCTCGACAATGATGCCCTTGGCCAAAAAGGGCGTACGCGTTTTTTCCTGAATATGTTCAGGAAAAAACGCATCCGCCCTTTTTGGCCAACCAAGCAATCTGGAAAGGCAAATCAGCGCTACAAAGAAGTCTCGCTTCCCATCGGTCAAAAGGGCCATGCTGAATAAAGTGTCAAAACCAGAAATGCAGGACAGGCCATGGAGAAACGGGAGCCTGGCTACGCTGATGGGCGGGATGTAAATTGCCAAGAGCCACTCTGGAGAAGTGTACGGTGTGTCCTGAAACATCTAAAAAACTCAGCTTAGAGAGCATAGGGCACTTCCACTCATGGGCGTATAAATTGGGAAAACTAAAAATCAGCAAGACACAGGCACCCCAAAGTTTAGGGCTGCTCTGTTGACAAGAACCTCCACTTCGTTACACCTTAAATATCCCAGGAAAGAGAAAAATGGATAAAGAAGTTGTGGTCCTTATGTACAATGGAATATCACTCAGCCATGAAATCAACGTCATAAGGCTAGTAGCAGCATGATGAGTGGATTTAGGTACGACGATTCTAAGTGAAATAAGTCACACAGAAAAGGACACTTATCATAAGATATCACTTATCGAGGGAATGTAAAAACCGCTACCCTTGAACTGAATTACAAAACAGAACAGAGTCACACGTTTAGAAAACACACTATGGCTGCTTAACGGGAAAGGTGAGGTGGGGTGATGCATAAAACAAGGGTTTCAAATTAGCTCAGATACCGTTCCATAAACCCAATAGGTAATAGACAAGACCTACTCCTTGCTCAGTGAATTGGACTCAACACCCCCTATTCACCGCCCAAGAATATATCTGACTAGTAAGAATCTTAAAACCTATGTATTGATATCTCTCTGTAAGTGAGTCAAGTGGGTGTAAAGCGGCATAAACACAGCAGTGAAAAGCAGCTAAACCGCATTATAAAAATCAATTACTTTTAAAAACCCGTGAAACAAAGACAGTGAAACAGAGAGAAATTCTTACAAAATTCGTTCAGGGGCTGTGATGCCACCTGGATTGACCATATCTAGACCCACAGTTGATTGAGACATAAGGGTGGACACTCTTGGGGCTGAGAGGTTTGGTGAGGTTGGGTGAGGAAACGCAGACCCTTTAGAGTAATACTGCGTGGTGCCCATCCCATGGGTCCCAAATCTCCAGGTTCAAGGGCATCTTCCTACATCGAAAACATGCATGAGAAACCCAGAAGATGGTACACCGTGTGATCGGGAAAGGTTTCCAAAACGCACCTCATTTCTCATCTCCTTGTGCTCGGGTTCGCCATTCCAGCCGCTTTACTAGCAATCTCCCTCCTTGGAGAATCAGCACCTTTAACCTCCTGTTCCGTACAGGTTGCAATTTGTCCTGAGGATGAACGGGAAGAGGGGGAACCAATGAGAGACTAGCTCTAGGTGTTGGGACAGGCACAGGTCACTCTATTTTCCCATCAGGAAGAAGAATTAACCACAGGCTCAGCCTGCCGCCCGGGACCAGAATAGGGCCTGAAGCAATCCTGCGCTTTTGCGGCCAGCTCCCAAGAAAGCGAGTTGAAAAATGGAGCTCAGGGGCACTGCAATTCACAAACCTGCAGACTTATAAATGATAACTCTCGTCCACAAATATATTGAGGGAAGGCAACGAAGAGGATTTGAAAGCAAGGCAGAATTGCAGGAAACAGATCTCAGGAGGGAGATTCGAATCGCCTTTAAAGAACAGGAAAAGCGGCAAAACCTCGACAATGATGCCCTTGGCCAAAAAGGGCGTACGCGTTTTTTCCTGAATATGTTCAGGAAAAAACGCATCCGCCCTTTTTGGCCAACCAAGCAACCTGGAAAGGCAAATCAGCGCTACAAAGAAGTCTCGCTTCCCATCGGTCAAAAGGGCCATGCTGAATAAAGTGTCAAAACCAGAAATGCAGGACAGGCCATGGAGAAACGGGAGCCTGGCTACGCTGATGGGCGGGATGTAAATTGCCAACAGCCACTCTGGAGAAGTGTACGGTGTGTCCTGAAACATCTAAAAAACTCAGCTTAGAGAGCATAGGGCACTTCCACTCATGGGCGTATAAATTGGGAAAACTAAAAATCAGCAAGACACAGGCACCCCAAAGTTTAGGGCTGCTCTGTTGACAAGAACCTCCACTTCGTTACACCTTAAATATCCCAGGAAAGAGAAAAATGGATAAAGAAGTTGTGGTCCTTATGTACAATGGAATATCACTCAGCCATGAAATCAACGTCATAAGGCTAGTAGCAGCATGATGAGTGGATTTAGGTACGACGATTCTAAGTGAAATAAGTCACACAGAAAAACACACTTATCATAAGATATCACTTATAGAGGGAATGTAAAAACAGCTACCCTTGAACTGAATTACAAAACAGAACAGAGTCACACGTTTAGAAAACACACTACGGCTGCTTAACGGGAAAGGTGAGGTGGGGTGATGCATAAAACAAGGGTTTCAAATTAGCTCAGATACCGTTCCATAAACCCAATAGGTAATAGACAAGACCTACTCCTTGCTCAGTGAATTGGACTCAACACCCCCTATTCACCGCCCAAGAATATATCTGACTAGTAAGAATCTTAAAACCTATGTATTGATATCTCTCTGTAAGTGAGTCAAGTGGGTGTATAGCGGCATAAACACAGCAGTGAAAAGCAGCTAAACCCCATTATAAAAATCAATTACTTTTAAAAACCCGTGAAACAAAGACAGTGAAAGAGAGAGAAATTCTTACAAAATTCGTTCAGGGGCTGTGATGCCACCTGGATTGACCATATCTAGACCCACAGTTGATTGAGACATAAGGGTGGACACTCTTGGGGCTGAGAGGTTTGGTGAGGTTGGGTGAGGAAACGCAGACCCTTTAGAGTAATACTGCGTGGTGCCCATCCCATGGGTCCCAAATCTCCAGGTTCAAGGGCATCTTCCTCATCGAAAACATGCATGAGAAACCCAGAAGATGGTACACCGTGTGATCGGGCAAGGTTTCCAAAACGCACCTCGTTTCTCATCTCCTTGTGCTCGGGTTCGCCATTCCAGCCGCTTTACTAGCAATCTCCCTCCTTGGAGAATCAGCACCTTTAACCTCCTGTTCCGTACAGGTTGCAATTTGTCCTGAGGATGAACGGGAAGAGGGGGAACCAATGAGAGACTAGCTCTAGGTGTTGGGACAGGCACAGGTCACTCTATTTTCCCATCAGGAAGAAGAATTAACCACAGGCTCAGCCTGCCGCCCGGGACCAGAATAGGGCCTGAAGCAATCCTGCGCTTTTGCGGCCAGCTCCCAAGAAAGCGAGTTGAAAAATGGAGCTCAGGGGCAGTGCAATTCACAAACCTGCAGACTTATAAATGATAACTCTCGTCCACAAATATATTGAGGGAAGGCAACGAAGAGGATTTGAAAGCAAGGCAGAATTGCAGGAAACAGATCTCAGGAGGGAGATTCGAATCGCCTTTAAAGAACAGGAAAAGCGGCAAAACCTCGACAATGATGCCCTTGGCCAAAAAGGGCGTACGCGTTTTTTCCTGAATATGTTCAGGAAAAAACGCATCCGCCCTTTTTGGCCAACCAAGCAACCTGGAAAGGCAAATCAGCGCTACAAAGAAGTCTCGCTTCCCATCGGTCAAAAGGGCCATGCTGAATAAAGTGTCAAAACCAGAAATGCAGGACAGGCCATGGAGAAACGGGAGCCTGGCTACGCTGATGGGCGGGATGTAAATTGCCAACAGCCACTCTGGAGAAGTGTACGGTGTGTCCTGAAACATCTAAAAAACTCAGCTTAGAGAGCATAGGGCACTTCCACTCATGGGCGTATAAATTGGGAAAACTAAAAATCAGCAAGACACAGGCACCCCAAAGTTTAGGGCTGCTCTGTTGACAAGAACCTCCACTTCGTTACACCTTAAATATCCCAGGAAAGAGAAAAATGGATAAAGAAGTTGTGGTCCTTATGTACAATGGAATATCACTCAGCCATGAAATCAACGTCATAAGGCTAGTAGCAGCATGATGAGTGGATTTAGGTACGACGATTCTAAGTGAAATAAGTCACACAGAAAAGGACACTTATCATAAGATATCACTTATAGAGGGAATGTAAAAACCGCTACCCTTGAACTGAATTACAAAACAGAACAGAGTCACACGTTTAGAAAACACACTACGGCTGCTTAACGGGAAAGGTGAGGTGGGGTGATGCATAAAACAAGGGTTTCAAATTAGCTCAGATACCGTTCCATAAACCCAATATGTAATAGACAAGACCTACTCCTTGCTCAGTGAATTGGACTCAACACCCCCTATTCACCGCCCAAGAATATATCTGACTAGTAAGAATCTTAAAACCTATGTATTGATATCTCTCTGTAAGTGAGTCAAGTGGGTGTAAAGCGGCATAAACACAGCAGTGAAAAGCAGCTAAACCCCATTATAAAAATCAATTACTTTTAAAAACCCGTGAAACAAAGACAGTGAAAGAGAGAGAAATTCTTACAAAATTCGTTCAGGGGCTGTGATGCCACCTGGATTGACCATATCTAGACCCACAGTTGATTGAGACATAAGGGTGGACACTCTTGGGGCTGAGAGGTTTGGTGAGGTTGGGTGAGGAAACGCAGACCCTTTAAAGAAATACTGCGTGGTGCCCATCCCATGGGTCCCAAATCTCCAGGTTCAAGGGCATCTTCCTCATCGAAAACATGCATGAGAAACCCAGAAGATGGTACACCGTGTGATCGGGAAAGGTTTCCAAAACGCACCTCATTTCTCATCTCCTTGTGCTCGGGTTCGCCATTCCAGCCACTTTACTAGCAATCTCCCTCCTTGGAGAATCAGCACCTTTAACCTCCTGTTCCGTACAGGTTGCAATTTGTCCTGAGGATGAACGGGAAGAGGGGGAAACAATGAGAGACTAGCTCTAGGTGTTGGGACAGGCACAGGTCACTCTATTTTCCCATCAGGAAGAAGAATTAACCACAGGCTCAGCCTGCCGCCCGGGACCAGAATAGGGCCTGAAGCAATCCTGCGCTTTTGCGGCCAGCTCCCAAGAAAGCGAGTTGAAAAATGGAGCTCAGGGGCACTGCAATTCACAAACCTGCAGACTTATAAATGATAACTCTCGTCCACAAATATATTGAGGGAAGGCAACGAAGAGGATTTGAAAGCAAGGCAGAATTGCAGGAAACAGATCTCAGGAGGGAGATTCGAATCGCCTTTAAAGAACAGGAAAAGCGGCAAAACCTCGACAATGATGCCCTTGGCCAAAAAGGGCGTACGCGTTTTTTCCTGAATATGTTCAGGAAAAAACGCATCCGCCCTTTTTGGCCAACCAAGCAACCTGGAAAGGCAAATCAGCGCTACAAAGAAGTCTCGCTTCCCATCGGTCAAAAGGGCCATGCTGAATAAAGTGTCAAAACCAGAAATGCAGGACAGGCCATGGAGAAACGGGAGCCTGGCTACGCTGATGGGCGGGATGTAAATTGCCAACAGCCACTCTGGAGAAGTGTACGGTGTGTCCTGAAACATCTAAAAAACTCAGCTTAGAGAGCATAGGGCACTTCCACTCATGGGCGTATAAATTGGGAAAACTAAAAATCAGCAAGACACAGGCACCCCAAAGTTTAGGGCTGCTCTGTTGACAAGAACCTCCACTTCGTTACACCTTAAATATCCCAGGAAAGAGAAAAATGGATAAAGAAGTTGTGGTCCTTATGTACAATGGAATATCACTCAGCCATGAAATCAACGTCATAAGGCTAGTAGCAGCATGATGAGTGGATTTAGGTACGACGATTCTAAGTGAAATAAGTCACACAGAAAAACACACTTATCATAAGATATCACTTATAGAGGGAATGTAAAAACAGCTACCCTTGAACTGAATTACAAAACAGAACAGAGTCACACGTTTAGAAAACACACTACGGCTGCTTAACGGGAAAGGTGAGGTGGGGTGATGCATAAAACAAGGGTTTCAAATTAGCTCAGATACCGTTCCATAAACCCAATAGGTAATAGACAAGACCTACTCCTTGCTCAGTGAATTGGACTCAACACCCCCTATTCACCGCCCAAGAATATATCTGACTAGTAAGAATCTTAAAACCTATGTATTGATATCTCTCTGTAAGTGAGTCAAGTGGGTGTATAGCGGCATAAACACAGCAGTGAAAAGCAGCTAAACCCCATTATAAAAATCAATTACTTTTAAAAACCCGTGAAACAAAGACAGTGAAAGAGAGAGAAATTCTTACAAAATTCGTTCAGGGGCTGTGATGCCACCTGGATTGACCATATCTAGACCCACAGTTGATTGAGACATAAGGGTGGACACTCTTGGGGCTGAGAGGTTTGGTGAGGTTGGGTGAGGAAACGCAGACCCTTTAGAGTAATACTGCGTGGTGCCCATCCCATGGGTCCCAAATCTCCAGGTTCAAGGGCATCTTCCTCATCGAAAACATGCATGAGAAACCCAGAAGATGGTACACCGTGTGATCGGGCAAGGTTTCCAAAACGCACCTCATTTCTCATCTCCTTGTGCTCGGGTTCGCCATTCCAGCCGCTTTACTAGCAATCTCCCTCCTTGGAGAATCAGCACCTTTAACCTCCTGTTCCGTACAGGTTGCAATTTGTCCTGAGGATGAACGGGAAGAGGGGGAACCAATGAGAGACTAGCTCTAGGTGTTGGGACAGGCACAGGTCACTCTATTTTCCCATCAGGAAGAAGAATTAACCACAGGCTCAGCCTGCCGCCCGGGACCAGAATAGGGCCTGAAGCAATCCTGCGCTTTTGCGGCCAGCTCCCAAGAAAGCGAGTTGAAAAATGGAGCTCAGGGGCAGTGCAATTCACAAACCTGCAGACTTATAAATGATAACTCTCGTCCACAAATATATTGAGGGAAGGCAACGAAGAGGATTTGAAAGCAAGGCAGAATTGCAGGAAACAGATCTCAGGAGGGAGATTCGAATCGCCTTTAAAGAACAGGAAAAGCGGCAAAACCTCGACAATGATGCCCTTGGCCAAAAAGGGCGTACGCGTTTTTTCCTGAATATGTTCAGGAAAAAACGCATCCGCCCTTTTTGGCCAACCAAGCAACCTGGAAAGGCAAATCAGCGCTACAAAGAAGTCTCGCTTCCCATCGGTCAAAAGGGCCATGCTGAATAAAGTGTCAAAACCAGAAATGCAGGACAGGCCATGGAGAAACGGGAGCCTGGCTACGCTGATGGGCGGGATGTAAATTGCCAACAGCCACTCTGGAGAAGTGTACGGTGTGTCCTGAAACATCTAAAAAACTCAGCTTAGAGAGCATAGGGCACTTCCACTCATGGGCGTATAAATTGGGAAAACTAAAAATCAGCAAGACACAGGCACCCCAAAGTTTAGGGCTGCTCTGTTGACAAGAACCTCCACTTCGTTACACCTTAAATATCCCAGGAAAGAGAAAAATGGATAAAGAAGTTGTGGTCCTTATGTACAATGGAATATCACTCAGCCATGAAATCAACGTCATAAGGCTAGTAGCAGCATGATGAGTGGATTTAGGTACGACGATTCTAAGTGAAATAAGTCACACAGAAAAGGACACTTATCATAAGATATCACTTATAGAGGGAATGTAAAAACCGCTACCCTTGAACTGAATTACAAAACAGAACAGAGTCACACGTTTAGAAAACACACTACGGCTGCTTAACGGGAAAGGTGAGGTGGGGTGATGCATAAAACAAGGGTTTCAAATTAGCTCAGATACCGTTCCATAAACCCAATATGTAATAGACAAGACCTACTCCTTGCTCAGTGAATTGGACTCAACACCCCCTATTCACCGCCCAAGAATATATCTGACTAGTAAGAATCTTAAAACCTATGTATTGATATCTCTCTGTAAGTGAGTCAAGTGGGTGTAAAGCGGCATAAACACAGCAGTGAAAAGCAGCTAAACCCCATTATAAAAATCAATTACTTTTAAAAACCCGTGAAACAAAGACAGTGAAAGAGAGAGAAATTCTTACAAAATTCGTTCAGGGGCTCTGATGCCACCTGGATTGACCATATCTAGACCCACAGTTGATTGAGACATAAGGGTGGACACTCTTGGGGCTGAGAGGTTTGGTGAGGTTGGGTGAGGAAACGCAGACCCTTTAAAGAAATACTGCGTGGTGCCCATCCCATGGGTCCCAAATCTCCAGGTTCAAGGGCATCTTCCTCATCGAAAACATGCATGAGAAACCCAGAAGATGGTACACCGTGTGATCGGGCAAGGTTTCCAAAACGCACCTCATTTCTCATCTCCTTGTGCTCGGGTTCGCCATTCCAGCCGCTTTACTAGCAATCTCCCTCCTTGGAGAATCAGCACCTTTAACCTCCTGTTCCGTACAGGTTGCAATTTGTCCTGAGGATGAACGGGAAGAGGGGGAACCAATGAGAGACTAGCTCTAGGTGTTGGGACAGGCACAGGTCACTCTATTTTCCCATCAGGAAGAAGAATTAACCACAGGCTCAGCCTGCCGCCCGGGACCAGAATAGGGCCTGAAGCAATCCTGCGCTTTTGCGGCCAGCTCCCAAGAAAGCGAGTTGAAAAATGGAGCTCAGGGGCACTGCAATTCACAAACCTGCAGACTTATAAATGATAACTCTCGTCCACAAATATATTGAGGGAAGGCAACGAAGAGGATTTGAAAGCAAGGCAGAATTGCAGGAAACAGATCTCAGGAGGGAGATTCGAATCGCCTTTAAAGAACAGGAAAAGCGGCAAAACCTCGACAATGATGCCCTTGGCCAAAAAGGGCGAATGCGTTTTTTCCTGAATATATTCAGGAAAAAACGCATCCGCCCTTTTTGGCCAACCAAGCAACCTGGAAAGGCAAATCAGCGCTACAAAGAAGTCTCGCTTCCCATCGGTCAAAAGGGCCATGCTGAATAAAGTGTCAAAACCAGAAATGCAGGACAGGCCATGGAGAAACGGGAGCCTGGCTACGCTGATGGGCGGGATGTAAATTGCCAAGAGCCACTCTGGAGAAGTGTACGGTGTGTCCTGAAACATCTAAAAAACTCAGCTTAGAGAGCATAGGGCACTTCCACTCATGGGCGTATAAATTGGGAAAACTAAAAATCAGCAAGACACAGGCACCCCAAAGTTTAGGGCTGCTCTGTTGACAGAACCTCCACTTCGTTACACCTTAAATATCCCAGGAAAGAGAAAAATGGATAAAGAAGTTGTGGTCCTTATGTACAATGGAATATCACTCAGCCATGAAATCAACGTCATAAGGCTAGTAGCAGCATGATGAGTGGATTTAGGTACGACGATTCTAAGTGAAATAAGTCACACAGAAAAGGACACTTATCATAAGATATCACTTATAGAGGGAATGTAAAAACCGCTACCCTTGAACTGAATTACAAAACAGAACAGAGTCACACGTTTAGAAAACACACTATGGCTGCTTAACGGGAAAGGTGAGGTGGGGTGATGCATAAAACAAGGGTTTCAAATTAGCTCAGATACCGTTCCATAAACCCAATATGTAATAGACAAGACCTACTCCTTGCTCAGTGAATTGGACTCAACACCCCCTATTCACCGCCCAAGAATATATCTGACTAGTAAGAATCTTAAAACCTATGTATTGATATCTCTCTGTAAGTGAGTCAAGGGGGTGTATAGCGGCATAAACACAGCAGTGAAAAGCAGCTAAACCCCATTATAAAAATCAATTACTTTTAAAAACCCGTGAAACAAAGACAGTGAAAGAGAGAGAAATTCTTACAAAATTCGTTCAGGGGCTGTGATGCCACCTGGATTGACCATATCTAGACCCACAGTTGATTGAGACATAAGGGTGGACACTCTTGGGGCTGAGAGGTTTGGTGAGGTTGGGTGAGGAAACGCAGACCCTTTAAAGTAATACTGCGTGGTGCCCATCCCATGGGTCCCAAATCTCCAGGTTCAAGGGCATCTTCCTACATCGAAAACATGCATGAGAAACCCAGAAGATGGTACACCGTGTGTTCGGGAAAGGTTTCCAAAACGCACCTCATTTCTCATCTCCTTGTGCTCGGGTTCGCCATTCCAGCCGCTTTACTAGCAATCTCCCTCCTTGGAGAATCAGCACCTTTAACCTCCTGTTCCGTACAGGTTGCAATTTGTCCTGAGGATGAACGGGAAGAGGGGGAAACAATGAGAGACTAGCTCTAGGTGTTGGGACAGGCACAGGTCACTCTATTTTCCCATCAGGAAGAAGAATTAACCACAGGCTCAGCCTGCCGCCCGGGACCAGAATAGGGCCTGAAGCAATCCTGCGCTTTTGCGGCCAGCTCCCAAGAAAGCGAGTTGAAAAATGGAGCTCAGGGGCACTGCAATTCACAAACCTGCAGACTTATAAATGATAACTCTCGTCCACAAATATATTGAGGGAAGGCAACGAAGAGGATTTGAAAGCAAGGCAGAATTGCAGGAAACAGATCTCAGGATGGAGATTCGAATCGCCTTTAAAGAACAGGAAAAGTGACAAAACCTCGACAATGATGCCCTTGGCCAAAAAGGGCGTACGCGTTTTTTCCTGAATATGTTCAGGAAAAAACGCATCCGCCCTTTTTGGCCAACCAAGCAATCTGGAAAGGCAAATCAGCGCTACAAAGAAGTCTCGCTTCCCATCGGTCAAAAGGGCCATGCTGAATAAAGTGTCAAAACCAGAAATGCAGGACAGGCCATGGAGAAACGGGAGCCTGGCTACGCTGATGGGCGGGATGTAAATTGCCAAGAGCCACTCTGGAGAAGTGTACGGTGTGTCCTGAAACATCTAAAAAACTCAGCTTAGAGAGCATAGGGCACTTCCACTCATGGGCGTATAAATTGGGAAAACTAAAAATCAGCAAGACACAGGCACCCCAAAGTTTAGGGCTGCTCTGTTGACAAGAACCTCCACTTCGTTACACCTTAAATATCCCAGGAAAGAGAAAAATGGATAAAGAAGTTGTGGTCCTTATGTACAATGGAATATCACTCAGCCATGAAATCAACGTCATAAGGCTAGTAGCAGCATGATGAGTGGATTTAGGTACGACGATTCTAAGTGAAATAAGTCACACAGAAAAGGACACTTATCATAAGATATCACTTATCGAGGGAATGTAAAAACCGCTACCCTTGAACTGAATTACAAAACAGAACAGAGTCACACGTTTAGAAAACACACTATGGCTGCTTAACGGGAAAGGTGAGGTGGGGTGATGCATAAAACAAGGGTTTCAAATTAGCTCAGATACCGTTCCATAAACCCAATACGTAATAGACAAGACCTACTCCTTGCTCAGTGAATTGGACTCAACACCCCCTATTCACCGCCCAAGAATATATCTGACTAGTAAGAATCTTAAAACCTATGTATTGATATCTCTCTGTAAGTGAGTCAAGTGGGTGTAAAGCGGCATAAACACAGCAGTGAAAAGCAGCTAAACCCCATTATAAAAATCAATTACTTTTAAAAACCCGTGAAACAAAGACAGTGAAACAGAGAGAAATTCTTACAAAATTCGTTCAGGGGCTGTGATGCCACCTGGATTGACCATATCTAGACCCACAGTTGATTGAGACATAAGGGTGTACACTCTTGGGGCTGAGAGGTTTGGTGAGGTTGGGTGAGGAAACGCAGACCCTTTAAAGTAATACCGCGTGGTGCCCATCCCATGGGTCCCAAATCTCCAGGTTCAAGGGCATCTTCCTACATCGAAAACATGCATGAGAAACCCAGAAGATGGTACACCATGTGATCGGGCAAGGTTTCCAAAACGCACCTCATTTCTCATCTCCTTGTGCTCGGGTTCGCCATTCCAGCCGCTTTACTAGCAATCTCCCTCCTTGGAGAATCAGCACCTTTAACCTCCTGTTCCGTACAGGTTGCAATTTGTCCTGAGGATGAACGGGAAGAGGGGGAACCAATGAGAGACTAGCTCTAGGTGTTGGGACAGGCACAGGTCACTCTATTTTCCCATCAGGAAGAAGAATTAACCACAGGCTCAGCCTGCCGCCCGGGACCAGAATAGGGCCTGAAGCAATCCTGCGCTTTTGCGGCCAGCTCCCAAGAAAGCGAGTTGAAAAATGGAGCTCAGGGGCACTGCAATTCACAAACCTCCAGACTTATAAATGATAACTCTCGTTCACAAATATATTGAGGGAAGGCAACGAAGAGGATTTGAAAGCAAGGCAGAATTGCAGGAAACAGATCTCAGGAGGGAGATTCGAATCGCCTTTAAAGAACAGGAAAAGCGGCAAAACCTCGACAATGACGCCCTTGGCCAAAAAGGGCGGATGCGTTTTTTCCTGAATATATTCAGGAAAAAACGCATCCGCCCTTTTTGGCCAACCAAGCAACCTGGAAAGGCAAATCAGCACTACAAAGAAGTCTCGCTTCCCATCGGTCAAAAGGGCCATGCTGAATAAAGTGTCAAAACCAGAAATGCAGGACAGGCCATGGAGAAACGGGAGCCTGGCTACGCTGATGGGTGGGATGTAAATTGCCAACAGCCACTCTGGAGAAGTGTACGGTGTGTCCTGAAACATCTAAAAAACTCAGCTTAGAGAGCATAGGGCACTTCCACTCATGGGCGTATAAATTGGGAAAACTAAAAATCAGCAAGACACAGGCACCCCAAAGTTTAGGGCTGCTCTGTTGACAAGAACCTCCACTTCGTTACACCTTAAATATCCCAGGAAAGAGAAAAATGGATAAAGAAGTTGTGGTCCTTATGTACAATGGAATATCACTCAGCCATGAAATCAACGTCATAAGGCTAGTAGCAGCATGATGAGTGGATTTAGGTACGACGATTCTAAGTGAAATAAGTCACACAGAAAAGGACACTTATCATAAGATATCACTTATAGAGGGAATGTAAAAACCGCTACCCTTGAACTGAATTACAAAACAGAACAGAGTCACACGTTTAGAAAACACACTACGGCTGCTTAACGGGAAAGGTGAGGTGGGGTGATGCATAAAACAAGGGTTTCAAATTAGCTCAGATACCGTTCCATAAACCCAATATGTAATAGACAAGACCTACTCCTTGCTCAGTGAATTGGACTCAACACCCCCTATTCACCGCCCAAGAATATATCTGACTAGTAAGAATCTTAAAACCTATGTATTGATATCTCTCTGTAAGTGAGTCAAGTGGGTGTAAAGCGGCATAAACACAGCAGTGAAAAGCAGCTAAACCCCATTATAAAAATCAATTACTTTTAAAAACCCGTGAAACAAAGACAGTGAAAGAGAGAGAAATTCTTACAAAATTCGTTCAGGGGCTCTGATGCCACCTGGATTGACCATATCTAGACCCACAGTTGATTGAGACATAAGGGTGGACACTCTTGGGGCTGAGAGGTTTGGTGAGGTTGGGTGAGGAAACGCAGACCCTTTAAAGTAATACTGCGTGGTGCCCATCCCATGGGTCCCAAATCTCCAGGTTCAAGGGCATCTTCCTCATCGAAAACATGCATGAGAAACCCAGAAGATGGTACACCGTGTGATCGGGCAAGGTTTCCAAAACGCACCTCATTTCTCATCTCCTTGTGCTCGGGTTCGCCATTCCAGCCGCTTTACTAGCAATCTCCCTCCTTGGAGAATCAGCACCTTTAACCTCCTGTTCCGTACAGGTTGCAATTTGTCCTGAGGATGAACGGGAAGAGGGGGAACCAATGAGAGACTAGCTCTAGGTGTTGGGACAGGCACAGGTCACTCTATTTTCCCATCAGGAAGAAGAATTAACCACAGGCTCAGCCTGCCGCCCGGGACCAGAATAGGGCCTGAAGCAATCCTGCGCTTTTGCGGCCAGCTCCCAAGAAAGCGAGTTGAAAAATGGAGCTCAGGGGCACTGCAATTCACAAACCTGCAGACTTATAAATGATAACTCTCGTCCACAAATATATTGAGGGAAGGCAACGAAGAGGATTTGAAAGCAAGGCAGAATTGCAGGAAACAGATCTCAGGATGGAGATTCGAATCGCCTTTAAAGAACAGGAAAAGTGGCAAAACCTCGACAATGATGCCCTTGGCCAAAAAGGGCGTACGCGTTTTTTCCTGAATATGTTCAGGAAAAAACGCATCCGCCCTTTTTGGCCAACCAAGCAATCTGGAAAGGCAAATCAGCGCTACAAAGAAGTCTCGCTTCCCATCGGTCAAAAGGGCCATGCTGAATAAAGTGTCAAAACCAGAAATGCAGGACAGGCCATGGAGAAACGGGAGCCTGGCTACGCTGATGGGCGGGATGTAAATTGCCAAGAGCCACTCTGGAGAAGTGTACGGTGTGTCCTGAAACATCTAAAAAACTCAGCTTAGAGAGCATAGGGCACTTCCACTCATGGGCGTATAAATTGGGAAAACTAAAAATCAGCAAGACACAGGCACCCCAAAGTTTAGGGCTGCTCTGTTGACAAGAACCTCCACTTCGTTACACCTTAAATATCCCAGGAAAGAGAAAAATGGATAAAGAAGTTGTGGTCCTTATGTACAATGGAATATCACTCAGCCATGAAATCAACGTCATAAGGCTAGTAGCAGCATGATGAGTGGATTTAGGTACGACGATTCTAAGTGAAATAAGTCACACAGAAAAGGACACTTATCATAAGATATCACTTATCGAGGGAATGTAAAAACCGCTACCCTTGAACTGAATTACAAAACAGAACAGAGTCACACGTTTAGAAAACACACTATGGCTGCTTAACGGGAAAGGTGAGGTGGGGTGATGCATAAAACAAGGGTTTCAAATTAGCTCAGATACCGTTCCATAAACCCAATAGGTAATAGACAAGACCTACTCCTTGCTCAGTGAATTGGACTCAACACCCCCTATTCACCGCCCAAGAATATATCTGACTAGTAAGAATCTTAAAACCTATGTATTGATATCTCTCTGTAAGTGAGTCAAGTGGGTGTAAAGCGGCATAAACACAGCAGTGAAAAGCAGCTAAACTGCATTATAAAAATCAATTACTTTTAAAAACCCGTGAAACAAAGACAGTGAAACAGAGAGAAATTCTTACAAAATTCGTTCAGGGGCTGTGATGCCACCTGGATTGACCATATCTAGACCCACAGTTGATTGAGACATAAGGGTGGACACTCTTGGGGCTGAGAGGTTTGGTGAGGTTGGGTGAGGAAACGCAGACCCTTTAGAGTAATACTGCGTGGTGCCCATCCCATGGGTCCCAAATCTCCAGGTTCAAGGGCATCTTCCTACATCGAAAACATGCATGAGAAACCCAGAAGATGGTACACCGTGTGATCGGGAAAGGTTTCCAAAACGCACCTCATTTCTCATCTCCTTGTGCTCGGGTTCGCCATTCCAGCCGCTTTACTAGCAATCTCCCTCCTTGGAGAATCAGCACCTTTAACCTCCTGTTCCGTACAGGTTGCAATTTGTCCTGAGGATGAACGGGAAGAGGGGGAACCAATGAGAGACTAGCTCTAGGTGTTGGGACAGGCACAGGTCACTCTATTTTCCCATCAGGAAGAAGAATTAACCACAGGCTCAGCCTGCCGCCCGGGACCAGAATAGGGCCTGAAGCAATCCTGCGCTTTTGCGGCCAGCTCCCAAGAAAGCGAGTTGAAAAATGGAGCTCAGGGGCACTGCAATTCACAAACCTGCAGACTTATAAATGATAACTCTCGTCCACAAATATATTGAGGGAAGGCAACGAAGAGGATTTGAAAGCAAGGCAGAATTGCAGGAAACAGATCTCAGGATGGAGATTCGAATCGCCTTTAAAGAACAGGAAAAGTGGCAAAACCTCGACAATGATGCCCTTGGCCAAAAAGGGCGTACGCGTTTTTTCCTGAATATGTTCAGGAAAAAACGCATCCGCCCTTTTTGGCCAACCAAGCAATCTGGAAAGGCAAATCAGCGCTACAAAGAAGTCTCGCTTCCCATCGGTCAAAAGGGCCATGCTGAATAAAGTGTCAAAACCAGAAATGCAGGACAGGCCATGGAGAAACGGGAGCCTGGCTACGCTGATGGGCGGGATGTAAATTGCCAAGAGCCACTCTGGAGAAGTGTACGGTGTGTCCTGAAACATCTAAAAAACTCAGCTTAGAGAGCATAGGGCACTTCCACTCATGGGCGTATAAATTGGGAAAACTAAAAATCAGCAAGACACAGGCACCCCAAAGTTTAGGGCTGCTCTGTTGACAAGAACCTCCACTTCGTTACACCTTAAATATCCCAGGAAAGAGAAAAATGGATAAAGAAGTTGTGGTCCTTATGTACAATGGAATATCACTCAGCCATGAAATCAACGTCATAAGGCTAGTAGCAGCATGATGAGTGGATTTAGGTACGACGATTCTAAGTGAAATAAGTCACACAGAAAAGGACACTTATCATAAGATATCACTTATCGAGGGAATGTAAAAACCGCTACCCTTGAACTGAATTACAAAACAGAACAGAGTCACACGTTTAGAAAACACACTATGGCTGCTTAACGGGAAAGGTGAGGTGGGGTGATGCATAAAACAAGGGTTTCAAATTAGCTCAGATACCGTTCCATAAACCCAATACGTAATAGACAAGACCTACTCCTTGCTCAGTGAATTGGACTCAACACCCCCTATTCACCGCCCAAGAATATATCTGACTAGTAAGAATCTTAAAACCTATGTATTGATATCTCTCTGTAAGTGAGTCAAGGGGGTGTAAAGCGGCATAAACACAGCAGTGAAAAGCAGCTAAACCCCATTATAAAAATCAATTACTTTTAAAAACCCGTGAAACAAAGACAGTGAAAGAGAGAGAAATTCTTACAAAATTCGTTCAGGGGCTCTGATGCCACCTGGATTGACCATATCTAGACCCACAGTTGATTGAGACATAAGGGTGGACACTCTTGGGGCTGAGAGGTTTGGTGAGGTTGGGTGAGGAAACGCAGACCCTTTAAAGTCATACCGCGTGGTGCCCATACCATGGGTCCCAAATCTCCAGGTTCAAGGGCATCTTCCTACATCGAAAACATGCATGAGAAACCCAGAAGATGGTACACCATGTGATCGGGCAAGGTTTCCAAAACGCACCTCATTTCTCATCTCCTTGTGCTCGGGTTCGCCATTCCAGCCGCTTTACTAGCAATCTCCCTCCTTGGAGAATCAGCACCTTTAACCTCCTGTTCCGTACAGGTTGCAATTTGTCCTGAGGATGAACGGGAAGAGGGGGAACCAATGAGAGACTAGCTCTAGGTGTTGGGACAGGCACAGGTCACTCTATTTTCCCATCAGGAAGAAGAATTAACCACAGGCTCAGCCTGCCGCCCGGGACCAGAATAGGGCCTGAAGCAATCCTGCGCTTTTGCGGCCAGCTCCCAAGAAAGCGAGTTGAAAAATGGAGCTCAGGGGCACTGCAATTCACAAACCTGCAGACTTATAAATGATAACTCTCGTTCACAAATATATTGAGGGAAGGCAACGAAGAGGATTTGAAAGCAAGGCAGAATTGCAGGAAACAGATCTCAGGAGGGAGATTCGAATCGCCTTTAAAGAACAGGAAAAGCGGCAAAACCTCGACAATGACGCCCTTGGCCAAAAAGGGCGGATGCGTTTTTTCCTGAATATATTCAGGAAAAAACGCATCCGCCCTTTTTGGCCAACCAAGCAACCTGGAAAGGCAAATCAGCGCTACAAAGAAGTCTCGCTTCCCATCGGTCAAAAGGGCCATGCTGAATAAAGTGTCAAAACCAGAAATGCAGGACAGGCCATGGAGAAACGGGAGCCTGGCTACGCTGATGGGCGGGATGTAAATTGCCAACAGCCACTCTGGAGAAGTGTACGGTGTGTCCTGAAACATCTAAAAAACTCAGCTTAGAGAGCATAGGGCACTTCAACTCATGGGCGTATAAATTGGGAAAACTAAAAATCAGCAAGACACAGGCACCCCAAAGTTTAGGGCTGCTCTGTTGACAAGAACCTCCACTTCGTTACACCTTAAATATCCCAGGAAAGAGAAAAATGGATAAAGAAGTTGTGGTCCTTATGTACAATGGAATATCACTCAGCCATGAAATCAACGTCATAAGGCTAGTAGCAGCATGATGAGTGGATTTAGGTACGACGATTCTAAGTGAAATAAGTCACACAGAAAAGGACACTTATCATAAGATATCACTTATAGAGGGAATGTAAAAACCGCTACCCTTGAACTGAATTACAAAACAGAACAGAGTCACACGTTTAGAAAACACACTACGGCTGCTTAACGGGAAAGGTGAGGTGGGGTGATGCATAAAACAAGGGTTTCAAATTAGCTCAGATACCGTTCCATAAACCCAATATGTAATAGACAAGACCTACTCCTTGCTCAGTGAATTGGACTCAACACCCCCTATTCACCGCCCAAGAATATATCTGACTAGTAAGAATCTTAAAACCTATGTATTGATATCTCTCTGTAAGTGAGTCAAGTGGGTGTAAAGCGGCATAAACACAGCAGTGAAAAGCAGCTAAACCCCATTATAAAAATCAATTACTTTTAAAAACCCGTGAAACAAAGACAGTGAAACAGAGAGAAATTCTTACAAAATTCGTTCAGGGGCTGTGATGCCACCTGGATTGACCATATCTAGACCCACAGTTGATTGAGACATAAGGGTGTACACTCTTGGGGCTGAGAGGTTTGGTGAGGTTGGGTGAGGAAACGCAGACCCTTTAAAGTAATACCGCGTGGTGCCCATCCCATGGGTCCCAAATCTCCAGGTTCAAGGGCATCTTCCTACATCGAAAACATGCATGAGAAACCCAGAAGATGGTACACCATGTGATCGGGCAAGGTTTCCAAAACGCACCTCATTTCTCATCTCCTTGTGCTCGGGTTCGCCATTCCAGCCGCTTTACTAGCAATCTCCCTCCTTGGAGAATCAGCACCTTTAACCTCCTGTTCCGTACAGGTTGCAATTTGTCCTGAGGATGAACGGGAAGAGGGGGAACCAATGAGAGACTAGCTCTAGGTGTTGGGACAGGCACAGGTCACTCTATTTTCCCATCAGGAAGAAGAATTAACCACAGGCTCAGCCTGCCGCCCCGGACCAGAATAGGGCCTGAAGCAATCCTGCGCTTTTGCGGCCAGCTCCCAAGAAAGCGAGTTGAAAAATGGAGCTCAGGGGCACTGCAATTCACAAACCTGCAGACTTATAAATGATAACTCTCGTTCACAAATATATTGAGGGAAGGCAACGAAGAGGATTTGAAAGCAAGGCAGAATTGCAGGAAACAGATCTCAGGAGGGAGATTCGAATCGCCTTTAAAGAACAGGAAAAGCGGCAAAACCTCGACAATGACGCCCTTGGCCAAAAAGGGCGGATGCGTTTTTTCCTGAATATATTCAGGAAAAAACGCATCCGCCCTTTTTGGCCAACCAAGCAACCTGGAAAGGCAAATCAGCACTACAAAGAAGTCTCGCTTCCCATCGGTCAAAAGGGCCATGCTGAATAAAGTGTCAAAACCAGAAATGCAGGACAGGCCATGGAGAAACGGGAGCCTGGCTACGCTGATGGGTGGGATGTAAATTGCCAACAGCCACTCTGGAGAAGTGTACGGTGTGTCCTGAAACATCTAAAAAACTCAGCTTAGAGAGCATAGGGCACTTCCACTCATGGGCGTATAAATTGGGAAAACTAAAAATCAGCAAGACACAGGCACCCCAAAGTTTAGGGCTGCTCTGTTGACAAGAACCTCCACTTCGTTACACCTTAAATATCCCAGGAAAGAGAAAAATGGATAAAGAAGTTGTGGTCCTTATGTACAATGGAATATCACTCAGCCATGAAATCAACGTCATAAGGCTAGTAGCAGCATGATGAGTGGATTTAGGTACGACGATTCTAAGTGAAATAAGTCACACAGAAAAGGACACTTATCATAAGATATCACTTATAGAGGGAATGTAAAAACCGCTACCCTTGAACTGAATTACAAAACAGAACAGAGTCACACGTTTAGAAAACACACTACGGCTGCTTAACGGGAAAGGTGAGGTGGGGTGATGCATAAAACAAGGGTTTCAAATTAGCTCAGATACCGTTCCATAAACCCAATAGGTAATAGACAAGACCTACTCCTTGCTCAGTGAATTGGACTCAACACCCCCTATTCACCGCCCAAGAATATATCTGACTAGTAAGAATCTTAAAACCTATGTATTGATATCTCTCTGTAAGTGAGTCAAGTGGGTGTAAAGCGGCATAAACACAGCAGTGAAAAGCAGCTAAACCGCATTATAAAAATCAATTACTTTTAAAAACCCGTGAAACAAAGACAGTGAAAGAGAGAGAAATTCTTACAAAATTCGTTCAGGGGCTCTGATGCCACCTGGATTGACCATATCTAGACCCACAGTTGATTGAGACATAAGGGTGGACACTCTTGGGGCTGAGAGGTTTGGTGAGGTTGGGTGAGGAAACGCAGACCCTTTAAAGTAATACTGCGTGGTGCCCATCCCATGGGTCCCAAATCTCCAGGTTCAAGGGCATCTTCCTCATCGAAAACATGCATGAGAAACCCAGAAGATGGTACACCGTGTGATCGGGCAAGGTTTCCAAAACGCACCTCATTTCTCATCTCCTTGTGCTCGGGTTCGCCATTCCAGCCGCTTTACTAGCAATCTCCCTCCTTGGAGAATCAGCACCTTTAACCTCCTGTTCCGTACAGGTTGCAATTTGTCCTGAGGATGAACGGGAAGAGGGGGAACCAATGAGAGACTAGCTCTAGGTGTTGGGACAGGCACAGGTCACTCTATTTTCCCATCAGGAAGAAGAATTAACCACAGGCTCAGCCTGCCGCCCGGGACCAGAATAGGGCCTGAAGCAATCCTGCGCTTTTGCGGCCAGCTCCCAAGAAAGCGAGTTGAAAAATGGAGCTCAGGGGCACTGCAATTCACAAACCTGCAGACTTATAAATGATAACTCTCGTCCACAAATATATTGAGGGAAGGCAACGAAGAGGATTTGAAAGCAAGGCAGAATTGCAGGAAACAGATCTCAGGATGGAGATTCGAATCGCCTTTAAAGAACAGGAAAAGTGGCAAAACCTCGACAATGATGCCCTTGGCCAAAAAGGGCGTACGCGTTTTTTCCTGAATATGTTCAGGAAAAAACGCATCCGCCCTTTTTGGCCAACCAAGCAATCTGGAAAGGCAAATCAGCGCTACAAAGAAGTCTCGCTTCCCATCGGTCAAAAGGGCCATGCTGAATAAAGTGTCAAAACCAGAAATGCAGGACAGGCCATGGAGAAACGGGAGCCTGGCTACGCTGATGGGCGGGATGTAAATTGCCAAGAGCCACTCTGGAGAAGTGTACGGTGTGTCCTGAAACATCTAAAAAACTCAGCTTAGAGAGCATAGGGCACTTCCACTCATGGGCGTATAAATTGGGAAAACTAAAAATCAGCAAGACACAGGCACCCCAAAGTTTAGGGCTGCTCTGTTGACAAGAACCTCCACTTCGTTACACCTTAAATATCCCAGGAAAGAGAAAAATGGATAAAGAAGTTGTGGTCCTTATGTACAATGGAATATCACTCAGCCATGAAATCAACGTCATAAGGCTAGTAGCAGCATGATGAGTGGATTTAGGTACGACGATTCTAAGTGAAATAAGTCACACAGAAAAGGACACTTATCATAAGATATCACTTATCGAGGGAATGTAAAAACCGCTACCCTTGAACTGAATTACAAAACAGAACAGAGTCACACGTTTAGAAAACACACTATGGCTGCTTAACGGGAAAGGTGAGGTGGGGTGATGCATAAAACAAGGGTTTCAAATTAGCTCAGATACCGTTCCATAAACCCAATAGGTAATAGACAAGACCTACTCCTTGCTCAGTGAATTGGACTCAACACCCCCTATTCACCGCCCAAGAATATATCTGACTAGTAAGAATCTTAAAACCTATGTATTGATATCTCTCTGTAAGTGAGTCAAGTGGGTGTAAAGCGGCATAAACACAGCAGTGAAAAGCAGCTAAACCGCATTATAAAAATCAATTACTTTTAAAAACCCGTGAAACAAAGACAGTGAAACAGAGAGAAATTCTTACAAAATTCGTTCAGGGGCTGTGATGCCACCTGGATTGACCATATCTAGACCCACAGTTGATTGAGACATAAGGGTGGACACTCTTGGGGCTGAGAGGTTTGGTGAGGTTGGGTGAGGAAACGCAGACCCTTTAGAGTAATACTGCGTGGTGCCCATCCCATGGGTCCCAAATCTCCAGGTTCAAGGGCATCTTCCTACATCGAAAACATGCATGAGAAACCCAGAAGATGGTACACCGTGTGATCGGGAAAGGTTTCCAAAACGCACCTCATTTCTCATCTCCTTGTGCTCGGGTTCGCCATTCCAGCCGCTTTACTAGCAATCTCCCTCCTTGGAGAATCAGCACCTTTAACCTCCTGTTCCGTACAGGTTGCAATTTGTCCTGAGGATGAACGGGAAGAGGGGGAACCAATGAGAGACTAGCTCTAGGTGTTGGGACAGGCACAGGTCACTCTATTTTCCCATCAGGAAGAAGAATTAACCACAGGCTCAGCCTGCCGCCCGGGACCAGAATAGGGCCTGAAGCAATCCTGCGCTTTTGCGGCCAGCTCCCAAGAAAGCGAGTTGAAAAATGGAGCTCAGGGGCACTGCAATTCACAAACCTGCAGACTTATAAATGATAACTCTCGTCCACAAATATATTGAGGGAAGGCAACGAAGAGGATTTGAAAGCAAGGCAGAATTGCAGGAAACAGATCTCAGGATGGAGATTCGAATCGCCTTTAAAGAACAGGAAAAGTGGCAAAACCTCGACAATGATGCCCTTGGCCAAAAAGGGCGTACGCGTTTTTTCCTGAATATGTTCAGGAAAAAACGCATCCGCCCTTTTTGGCCAACCAAGCAATCTGGAAAGGCAAATCAGCGCTACAAAGAAGTCTCGCTTCCCATCGGTCAAAAGGGCCATGCTGAATAAAGTGTCAAAACCAGAAATGCAGGACAGGCCATGGAGAAACGGGAGCCTGGCTACGCTGATGGGCGGGATGTAAATTGCCAAGAGCCACTCTGGAGAAGTGTACGGTGTGTCCTGAAACATCTAAAAAACTCAGCTTAGAGAGCATAGGGCACTTCCACTCATGGGCGTATAAATTGGGAAAACTAAAAATCAGCAAGACACAGGCACCCCAAAGTTTAGGGCTGCTCTGTTGACAAGAACCTCCACTTCGTTACACCTTAAATATCCCAGGAAAGAGAAAAATGGATAAAGAAGTTGTGGTCCTTATGTACAATGGAATATCACTCAGCCATGAAATCAACGTCATAAGGCTAGTAGCAGCATGATGAGTGGATTTAGGTACGACGATTCTAAGTGAAATAAGTCACACAGAAAAGGACACTTATCATAAGATATCACTTATCGAGGGAATGTAAAAACCGCTACCCTTGAACTGAATTACAAAACAGAACAGAGTCACACGTTTAGAAAACACACTATGGCTGCTTAACGGGAAAGGTGAGGTGGGGTGATGCATAAAACAAGGGTTTCAAATTTGCTCAGATACCGTTCCATAAACCCAATAGGTAATAGACAAGACCTACTCCTTGCTCAGTGAATTGGACTCAACACCCCCTATTCACCGCCCAAGAATATATCTGACTAGTAAGAATCTTAAAACCTATGTATTGATATCTCTCTGTAAGTGAGTCAAGTGGGTGTAAAGCGGCATAAACACAGCAGTGAAAAGCAGCTAAACCGCATTATAAAAATCAATTACTTTTAAAAACCCGTGAAACAAAGACAGTGAAACAGAGAGAAATTCTTACAAAATTCGTTCAGGGGCTGTGATGCCACCTGGATTGACCATATCTAGACCCACAGTTGATTGAGACATAAGGGTGGACACTCTTGGGGCTGAGAGGTTTGGTGAGGTTGGGTGAGGAAACGCAGACCCTTTAGAGTAATACTGCGTGGTGCCCATCCCATGGGTCCCAAATCTCCAGGTTCAAGGGCATCTTCCTACATCGAAAACATGCATGAGAAACCCAGAAGATGGTACACCGTGTGATCGGGAAAGGTTTCCAAAACGCACCTCATTTCTCATCTCCTTGTGCTCGGGTTCGCCATTCCAGCCGCTTTACTAGCAATCTCCCTCCTTGGAGAATCAGCACCTTTAACCTCCTGTTCCGTACAGGTTGCAATTTGTCCTGAGGATGAACGGGAAGAGGGGGAACCAATGAGAGACTAGCTCTAGGTGTTGGGACAGGCACAGGTCACTCTATTTTCCCATCCGGAAGAAGAATTAACCACAGGCTCAGCCTGCCGCCCGGGACCAGAATAGGGCCTGAAGCAATCCTGCGCTTTTGCGGCCAGCTCCCAAGAAAGCGAGTTGAAAAATGGAGCTCAGGGGCACTGCAATTCACAAACCTGCAGACTTATAAATGATAACTCTCGTCCACAAATATATTGAGGGAAGGCAACGAAGAGGATTTGAAAGCAAGGCAGAATTGCAGGAAACAGATCTCAGGATGGAGATTCGAATCGCCTTTAAAGAATAGGAAAAGCGGCAAAACCTCGACAATGATGCCCTTGGCCAAAAAGGGCGAATGCGTTTTTTCCTGAATATATTCAGGAAAAAACGCATCCGCCCTTTTTGGCCAACCAAGCAACCTGGAAAGGCAAATCAGCGCTACAAAGAAGTCTCGCTTCCCATCGGTCAAAAGGGCCATGCTGAATAAAGTGTCAAAACCAGAAATGCAGGACAGGCCATGGAGAAACGGGAGCCTGGCTACGCTGATGGGCGGGATGTAAATTGCCAACAGCCACTCTGGAGAAGTGTACGGTGTGTCCTGAAACATCTAAAAAACTCAGCTTAGAGAGCATAGGGCACTTCCACTCATGGGCGTATAAATTGGGAAAACTAAAAATCAGCAAGACACAGGCACCCCAAAGTTTAGGGCTGCTCTGTTGACAAGAACCTCCACTTCGTTACACCTTAAATATCCCAGGAAAGAGAAAAATGGATAAAGAAGTTGTTGTCCTTATGTACAATGGACTATCACTCAGCCATGAAATCAACGTCATAAGGCTAGTAGCAGCATGATGAGTGGATTTAGGTACGATGATTCTAAGTGAAATAAGTCACACAGAAAAGGACACTTATCATAAGATATCACTTATAGAGGGAATGTAAAAACCGCTACCCTTGAACTGAATTACAAAACAGAACAGAGTCACAGGTTTAGAAAACACACTACGGCTGCTTAACGGGAAAGGTGAGGTGGGATGATGCATAAAACAAGGGTTTCAAATTAGCTCAGATACCGTTCCATAAACCCAATATGTAATAGACAAGACCTACTCCTTGCTCAGTGAATTGGACTCAACACCCCCTATTCACCGCCCAAGAATATATCTGACTAGTAAGAATCTTAAAACCTATGTATTAATATCTCTCTGTAAGTGAGTCAAGTGGGTGTAAAGCGGCATAAACACAGCAGTGAAAAGCAGCTAAACCCCATTATAAAAATCAATTACTTTTAAAAACCCGTGAAACAAAGACAGTGAAAGAGAGAGAAATTCTTACAAAATTCGTTCAGGGGCTGTGATGCCACCTGGATTGACCATATCTAGACCCACAGTTGATTGAGACATAAGGGTGGACACTCTTGGGGCTGAGAGGTTTGGTGAGGTTGGGTGAGGAAACGCAGACCCTTTAAAGTAATACTGCGTGGTGCCCATCCCATGGGTCCCAAATCTCCAGGTTCAAGGGCATCTTCCTACATCGAAAACATGCATGAGAAACCCAGAAGATGGTACACCGTGTGTTCGGGAAAGGTTTCCAAAACGCACCTCATTTCTCATCTCCTTGTGCTCGGGTTCGCCATTCCAGCTGCTTTACTAGCAATCTCCCTCCTTGGAGAATCAGCACCTTTAACCTCCTGTTCCGTACAGGTTGCAATTTGTCCTGAGGATGAACGGGAAGAGGGGGAAACAATGAGAGACTAGCTCTAGGTGTTGGGACAGGCACAGGTCACTCTATTTTCCCATCAGGAAGAAGAATTAACCACAGGCTCAGCCTGCCGCCCGGGACCAGAATAGGGCCTGAAGCAATCCTGCGCTTTTGCGGCCAGCTCCCAAGAAAGCGAGTTGAAAAATGGAGCTCAGGGGCACTGCAATTCACAAACCTGCAGACTTATAAATGATAACTCTCGTCCACAAATATATTGAGGGAAGGCAACGAAGAGGATTTGAAAGCAAGGCAGAATTGCAGGAAACAGATCTCAGGAGGGAGATTCGAATCGCCTTTAAAGAACAGGAAAAGCGGCAAAACCTCGACAATGATGCCCTTGGCCAAAAAGGGCGTACGCGTTTTTTCCTGAATATGTTCAGGAAAAAACGCATCCGCCCTTTTTGGCCAACCAAGCAACCTGGAAAGGCAAATCAGCACTATAAAGAAGTCTCGCTTCCCATCGGTCAAAAGGGCCATGCTGAATAAAGTGTCAAAACCAGAAATGCAGGAAAGGCCATGGAGAAATGGGAGCCTTGCTACGCTGATGGGCGGGACGTAAATTGCCAACAGCCACTCTGGAGAAGTGTACGGTGTGTCCTGAAACATCTAAAAAACTCAGCTTAGAGAGCATAGGGCACTTCCACTCATGGGCGTATAAATTGGGAAAACTAAAAATCAGCAAGACACAGGCACCCCAAAGTTTAGGGCTGCTCTGTTGACAAGAACCTCCACTTCGTTACACCTTAAATATCCCAGGAAAGAGAAAAATGGATAAAGAAGTTGTGGTCCTTATGTACAATGGAATATCACTCAGCCATGAAATCAACGTCATAAGGCTAGTAGCAGCATGATGAGTGGATTTAGGTAGGACGATTCTAAGTGAAATAAGTCACACAGAAAAGGACACTTATCATAAGATATCACTTATCGAGGGAATGTAAAAACCGCTACCCTTGAACTGAATTACAAAACAGAACAGAGTCACACGTTTAGAAAACACACTATGGCTGCTTAACGGGAAAGGTGAGGTGGGGTGATGCATAAAACAAGGGTTTCAAATTAGCTCAGATACCGTTCCATAAACCCAATATGTAATAGACAAGACCTACTCCTTGCTCAGTGAATTGGACTCAACACCCCCTATTCACCGCCCAAGAATATATCTGACTAGTAAGAATCTTAAAACCTATGTATTGATATCTCTCTGTAAGTGAGTCAAGTGGGTGTAAAGCGGCATAAACACAGCAGTGAAAAGCAGCTAAACCCCATTATAAAAATCAATTACTTTTAAAAACCCATGAAACAAAGACAGTGAAAGAGAGAGAAATTCTTACAAAATTCGTTCAGGGGCTCTGATGCCACCTGGATTGACCATATCTAGACCCACAGTTGATTGAGACATAAGGGTGGACACTCTTGGGGCTGAGAGGTTTGGTGAGGTTGGGTGAGGAAACGCAGACCCTTTAAAGTAATACTGCGTGGTGCCCATCCCATGGGTCCCAAATCTCCAGGTTCAAGGGCATCTTCCTCATCGAAAACATGCATGAGAAACCCAGAAGATGGTACACCGTGTGATCGGGCAAGGTTTCCAAAACGCACCTCATTTCTCATCTCCTTGTGCTCGGGTTCGCCATTCCAGCCGCTTTACTAGCAATCTCCCTCCTTGGAGAATCAGCACCTTTAACCTCCTGTTCCGTACAGGTTGCAATTTGTCCTGAGGATGAACGGGAAGAGGGGGAACCAATGAGACACTAGCTCTAGGTGTTGGGACAGGCACAGGTCACTCTATTTTCCCATCAGGAAGAAGAATTAACCACAGGCTCAGCCTGCCGCCCGGGACCAGAATAGGGCCTGAAGCAATCCTGCGCTTTTGCGGCCAGCTCCCAAGAAAGCGAGTTGAAAAATGGAGCTCAGGGGCACTGCAATTCACAAACCTGCAGACTTATAAATGATAACTCTCGTCCACAAATATATTGAGGGAAGGCAACGAAGAGGATTTGAAAGCAAGGCAGAATTGCAGGAAACAGATCTCAGGAGGGAGATTCGAATCGCCTTTAAAGAACAGGAAAAGCGGCAAAACCTCGACAATGATGCCCTTGGCCAAAAAGGGCGAATGCGTTTTTTCCTGAATATATTCAGGAAAAAACGCATTCGCCCTTTTTGGCCAACCAAGCAACCTGGAAAGGCAAATCAGCGCTACAAAGAAGTCTCGCTTCCCATCGGTCAAAAGGGCCATGCTGAATAAAGTGTCAAAACCAGAAATGCAGGACAGGCCATGGAGAAACGGGAGCCTGGCTACGCTGATGGGCGGGATGTAAATTGCCAACAGCCACTCTGGAGAAGTGTACGGTGTGTCCTGAAACATCTAAAAAACTCAGCTTAGAGAGCATAGGGCACTTCCACTCATGGGCGTATAAATTGGGAAAACTAAAAATCAGCAAGACACAGGCACCCCAAAGTTTAGGGCTGCTCTGTTGACAAGAACCTCCACTTCGTTACACCTTAAATATCCCAGGAAAGAGAAAAATGGATAAAGAAGTTGTTGTCCTTATGTACAATGGAATATCACTCAGCCATGAAATCAACGTCATAAGGCTAGTAGCAGCATGATGAGTGGATTTAGGTACGATGATTCTAAGTGAAATAAGTCACACAGAAAAGGACACTTATCATAAGATATCACTTATAGAGGGAATGTAAAAACCGCTACCCTTGAACTGAATTACAAAACAGAACAGAGTCACAGGTTTAGAAAACACACTACGGCTGCTTAACGGGAAAGGTGAGGTGGGATGATGCATAAAACAAGGGTTTCAAATTAGCTCAGATACCGTTCCATAAACCCAATATGTAATAGACAAGACCTACTCCTTGCTCAGTGAATTGGACTCAACACCCCCTATTCACCGCCCAAGAATATATCTGACTAGTAAGAATCTTAAAACCTATGTATTAATATCTCTCTGTAAGTGAGTCAAGTGGGTGTAAAGCGGCATAAACACAGCAGTGAAAAGCAGCTAAACCCCATTATAAAAATCAATTACTTTTAAAAACCCGTGAAACAAAGACAGTGAAAGAGAGAGAAATTCTTACAAAATTCGTTCAGGGGCTGTGATGCCACCTGGATTGACCATATCTAGACCCACAGTTGATTGAGACATAAGGGTGGACACTCTTGGGGCTGAGAGGTTTGGTGAGGTTGGGTGAGGAAACGCAGACCCTTTAAAGTAATACTGCGTGGTGCCCATCCCATGGGTCCCAAATCTCCAGGTTCAAGGGCATCTTCCTACATCGAAAACATGCATGAGAAACCCAGAAGATGGTACACCGTGTGTTCGGGAAAGGTTTCCAAAACGCACCTCATTTCTCATCTCCTTGTGCTCGGGTTCGCCATTCCAGCCGCTTTACTAGCAATCTCCCTCCTTGGAGAATCAGCACCTTTAACCTCCTGTTCCGTACAGGTTGCAATTTGTCCTGAGGATGAACGGGAAGAGGGGGAACCAATGAGAGACTAGCTCTAGGTGTTGGGACAGGCACAGGTCACTCTATTTTCCCATCAGGAAGAAGAATTAACCACAGGCTCAGCCTGCCGCCCGGGACCAGAATAGGGCCTGAAGCAATCCTGCGCTTTTGCGGCCAGCTCCCAAGAAAGCGAGTTGAAAAATGGAGCTCAGGGGCACTGCAATTCACAAACCTGCAGACTTATAAATGATAACTCTCGTCCACAAATATATTGAGGGAAGGCAACGAAGAGGATTTGAAAGCAAGGCAGAATTGCAGGAAACAAATCTCAGGAGGGAGATTCGAATCGCCTTTAAAGAACAGGAAAAGCGGCAAAACCTCGACAATGATGCCCTTGGCCAAAAAGGGCGTACGCGTTTTTTCCTGAATATGTTCAGGAAAAAACGCATCCGCCCTTTTTGGCCAACCAAGCAACCTGGAAAGGCAAATCAGCGCTACAAAGAAGTCTCGCTTCCCATCGGTCAAAAGGGCCATGCTGAATAAAGTGTCAAAACCAGAAATGCAGGACAGGCCATGGAGAAACGGGAGCCTGGCTACGCTGATGGGCGGGATGTAAATTGCCAACAGCCACTCTGGAGAAGTGTACGGTGTGTCCTGAAACATCTAAAAAACTCAGCTTAGAGAGCATAGGGCACTTCCACTCATGGGCGTATAAATTGGGAAAACTAAAAATCAGCAAGACACAGGCACCCCAAAGTTTAGGGCTGCTCTGTTGACAAGAACCTCCACTTCGTTACACCTTAAATATCCCAGGAAAGAGAAAAATGGATAAAGAAGTTGTGGTCCTTATGTACAATGGAATATCACTCAGCCATGAAATCAACGTCATAAGGCTAGTAGCAGCATGATGAGTGGATTTAGGTACGACGATTCTAAGTGAAATAAGTCACACAGAAAAGGACACTTATCATAAGATATCACTTATAGAGGGAATGTAAAAACCGCTACCCTTGAACTGAATTACAAAACAGAACAGAGTCACACGTTTAGAAAACACACTACGGCTGCTTAACGGGAAAGGTGAGGTGGGGTGATGCATAAAACAAGGGTTTCAAATTAGCTCAGATACCGTTCCATAAACCCAATATGTAATAGACAAGACCTACTCCTTGCTCAGTGAATTGGACTCAACACCCCCTATTCACCGCCCAAGAATATATCTGACTAGTAAGAATCTTAAAACCTATGTATTGATATCTCTCTGTAAGTGAGTCAAGTGGGTGTAAAGCGGCATAAACACAGCAGTGAAAAGCAGCTAAACCCCATTATAAAAATCAATTACTTTTAAAAACCCGTGAAACAAAGACAGTGAAAGAGAGAGAAATTCTTACAAAATTCGTTCAGGGGCTCTGATGCCACCTGGATTGACCATATCTAGACCCACAGTTGATTGAGACATAAGGGTGGACACTCTTGGGGCTGAGAGGTTTGGTGAGGTTGGGTGAGGAAACGCAGACCCTTTAAAGAAATACTGCGTGGTGCCCATCCCATGGGTCCCAAATCTCCAGGTTCAAGGGCATCTTCCTCATCGAAAACATGCATGAGAAACCCAGAAGATGGTACACCGTGTGATCGGGCAAGGTTTCCAAAACGCACCTCATTTCTCATCTCCTTGTGCTCGGGTTCGCCATTCCAGCCGCTTTACTAGCAATCTCCCTCCTTGGAGAATCAGCACCTTTAACCTCCTGTTCCGTACAGGTTGCAATTTGTCCTGAGGATGAACGGGAAGAGGGGGAACCAATGAGAGACTAGCTCTAGGTGTTGGGACAGGCACAGGTCACTCTATTTTCCCATCAGGAAGAAGAATTAACCACAGGCTCAGCCTGCCGCCCGGGACCAGAATAGGGCCTGAAGCAATCCTGCGCTTTTGCGGCCAGCTCCCAAGAAAGCGAGTTGAAAAATGGAGCTCAGGGGCACTGCAATTCACAAACCTGCAGACTTATAAATGATAACTCTCGTCCACAAATATATTGAGGGAAGGCAACGAAGAGGATTTGAAAGCAAGGCAGAATTGCAGGAAACAGATCTCAGGAGGGAGATTCGAATCGCCTTTAAAGAACAGGAAAAGCGGCAAAACCTCGACAATGATGCCCTTGGCCAAAAAGGGCGAATGCGTTTTTTCCTGAATATATTCAGGAAAAAACGCATCCGCCCTTTTTGGCCAACCAAGCAACCTGGAAAGGCAAATCAGCGCTACAAAGAAGTCTCGCTTCCCATCGGTCAAAAGGGCCATGCTGAATAAAGTGTCAAAACCAGAAATGCAGGACAGGCCATGGAGAAACGGGAGCCTGGCTACGCTGATGGGCGGGATGTAAATTGCCAAGAGCCACTCTGGAGAAGTGTACGGTGTGTCCTGAAACATCTAAAAAACTCAGCTTAGAGAGCATAGGGCACTTCCACTCATGGGCGTATAAATTGGGAAAACTAAAAATCAGCAAGACACAGGCACCCCAAAGTTTAGGGCTGCTCTGTTGACAGAACCTCCACTTCGTTACACCTTAAATATCCCAGGAAAGAGAAAAATGGATAAAGAAGTTGTGGTCCTTATGTACAATGGAATATCACTCAGCCATGAAATCAACGTCATAAGGCTAGTAGCAGCATGATGAGTGGATTTAGGTACGACGATTCTAAGTGAAATAAGTCACACAGAAAAGGACACTTATCATAAGATATCACTTATAGAGGGAATGTAAAAACCGCTACCCTTGAACTGAATTACAAAACAGAACAGAGTCACACGTTTAGAAAACACACTATGGCTGCTTAACGGGAAAGGTGAGGTGGGGTGATGCATAAAACAAGGGTTTCAAATTAGCTCAGATACCGTTCCATAAACCCAATATGTAATAGACAAGACCTACTCCTTGCTCAGTGAATTGGACTCAACACCCCCTATTCACCGCCCAAGAATATATCTGACTAGTAAGAATCTTAAAACCTATGTATTGATATCTCTCTGTAAGTGAGTCAAGGGGGTGTATAGCGGCATAAACACAGCAGTGAAAAGCAGCTAAACCCCATTATAAAAATCAATTACTTTTAAAAACCCGTGAAACAAAGACAGTGAAAGAGAGAGAAATTCTTACAAAATTCGTTCAGGGGCTGTGATGCCACCTGGATTGACCATATCTAGACCCACAGTTGATTGAGACATAAGGGTGGACACTCTTGGGGCTGAGAGGTTTGGTGAGGTTGGGTGAGGAAACGCAGACCCTTTAAAGTAATACTGCGTGGTGCCCATCCCATGGGTCCCAAATCTCCAGGTTCAAGGGCATCTTCCTACATCGAAAACATGCATGAGAAACCCAGAAGATGGTACACCGTGTGTTCGGGAAAGGTTTCCAAAACGCACCTCATTTCTCATCTCCTTGTGCTCGGGTTCGCCATTCCAGCCGCTTTACTAGCAATCTCCCTCCTTGGAGAATCAGCACCTTTAACCTCCTGTTCCGTACAGGTTGCAATTTGTCCTGAGGATGAACGGGAAGAGGGGGAAACAATGAGAGACTAGCTCTAGGTGTTGGGACAGGCACAGGTCACTCTATTTTCCCATCAGGAAGAAGAATTAACCACAGGCTCAGCCTGCCGCCCGGGACCAGAATAGGGCCTGAAGCAATCCTGCGCTTTTGCGGCCAGCTCCCAAGAAAGCGAGTTGAAAAATGGAGCTCAGGGGCACTGCAATTCACAAACCTGCAGACTTATAAATGATAACTCTCGTCCACAAATATATTGAGGGAAGGCAACGAAGAGGATTTGAAAGCAAGGCAGAATTGCAGGAAACAGATCTCAGGATGGAGATTCGAATCGCCTTTAAAGAACAGGAAAAGTGGCAAAACCTCGACAATGATGCCCTTGGCCAAAAAGGGCGTACGCGTTTTTTCCTGAATATGTTCAGGAAAAAACGCATCCGCCCTTTTTGGCCAACCAAGCAATCTGGAAAGGCAAATCAGCGCTACAAAGAAGTCTCGCTTCCCATCGGTCAAAAGGGCCATGCTGAATAAAGTGTCAAAACCAGAAATGCAGGACAGGCCATGGAGAAACGGGAGCCTGGCTACGCTGATGGGCGGGATGTAAATTGCCAAGAGCCACTCTGGAGAAGTGTACGGTGTGTCCTGAAACATCTAAAAAACTCAGCTTAGAGAGCATAGGGCACTTCCACTCATGGGCGTATAAATTGGGAAAACTAAAAATCAGCAAGACACAGGCACCCCAAAGTTTAGGGCTGCTCTGTTGACAAGAACCTCCACTTCGTTACACCTTAAATATCCCAGGAAAGAGAAAAATGGATAAAGAAGTTGTGGTCCTTATGTACAATGGAATATCACTCAGCCATGAAATCAACGTCATAAGGCTAGTAGCAGCATGATGAGTGGATTTAGGTACGACGATTCTAAGTGAAATAAGTCACACAGAAAAGGACACTTATCATAAGATATCACTTATCGAGGGAATGTAAAAACCGCTACCCTTGAACTGAATTACAAAACAGAACAGAGTCACACGTTTAGAAAACACACTATGGCTGCTTAACGGGAAAGGTGAGGTGGGGTGATGCATAAAACAAGGGTTTCAAATTAGCTCAGATACCGTTCCATAAACCCAATACGTAATAGACAAGACCTACTCCTTGCTCAGTGAATTGGACTCAACACCCCCTATTCACCGCCCAAGAATATATCTGACTAGTAAGAATCTTAAAACCTATGTATTGATATCTCTCTGTAAGTGAGTCAAGTGGGTGTAAAGCGGCATAAACACAGCAGTGAAAAGCAGCTAAACCCCATTATAAAAATCAATTACTTTTAAAAACCCGTGAAACAAAGACAGTGAAACAGAGAGAAATTCTTACAAAATTCGTTCAGGGGCTGTGATGCCACCTGGATTGACCATATCTAGACCCACAGTTGATTGAGACATAAGGGTGTACACTCTTGGGGCTGAGAGGTTTGGTGAGGTTGGGTGAGGAAACGCAGACCCTTTAAAGTAATACCGCGTGGTGCCCATCCCATGGGTCCCAAATCTCCAGGTTCAAGGGCATCTTCCTACATCGAAAACATGCATGAGAAACCCAGAAGATGGTACACCATGTGATCGGGCAAGGTTTCCAAAACGCACCTCATTTCTCATCTCCTTGTGCTCGGGTTCGCCATTCCAGCCGCTTTACTAGCAATCTCCCTCCTTGGAGAATCAGCACCTTTAACCTCCTGTTCCGTACAGGTTGCAATTTGTCCTGAGGATGAACGGGAAGAGGGGGAACCAATGAGAGACTAGCTCTAGGTGTTGGGACAGGCACAGGTCACTCTATTTTCCCATCAGGAAGAAGAATTAACCACAGGCTCAGCCTGCCGCCCGGGACCAGAATAGGGCCTGAAGCAATCCTGCGCTTTTGCGGCCAGCTCCCAAGAAAGCGAGTTGAAAAATGGAGCTCAGGGGCACTGCAATTCACAAACCTCCAGACTTATAAATGATAACTCTCGTTCACAAATATATTGAGGGAAGGCAACGAAGAGGATTTGAAAGCAAGGCAGAATTGCAGGAAACAGATCTCAGGAGGGAGATTCGAATCGCCTTTAAAGAACAGGAAAAGCGGCAAAACCTCGACAATGACGCCCTTGGCCAAAAAGGGCGGATGCGTTTTTTCCTGAATATATTCAGGAAAAAACGCATCCGCCCTTTTTGGCCAACCAAGCAACCTGGAAAGGCAAATCAGCACTACAAAGAAGTCTCGCTTCCCATCGGTCAAAAGGGCCATGCTGAATAAAGTGTCAAAACCAGAAATGCAGGACAGGCCATGGAGAAACGGGAGCCTGGCTACGCTGATGGGTGGGATGTAAATTGCCAACAGCCACTCTGGAGAAGTGTACGGTGTGTCCTGAAACATCTAAAAAACTCAGCTTAGAGAGCATAGGGCACTTCCACTCATGGGCGTATAAATTGGGAAAACTAAAAATCAGCAAGACACAGGCACCCCAAAGTTTAGGGCTGCTCTGTTGACAAGAACCTCCACTTCGTTACACCTTAAATATCCCAGGAAAGAGAAAAATGGATAAAGAAGTTGTGGTCCTTATGTACAATGGAATATCACTCAGCCATGAAATCAACGTCATAAGGCTAGTAGCAGCATGATGAGTGGATTTAGGTACGACGATTCTAAGTGAAATAAGTCACACAGAAAAGGACACTTATCATAAGATATCACTTATAGAGGGAATGTAAAAACCGCTACCCTTGAACTGAATTACAAAACAGAACAGAGTCACACGTTTAGAAAACACACTACGGCTGCTTAACGGGAAAGGTGAGGTGGGGTGATGCATAAAACAAGGGTTTCAAATTAGCTCAGATACCGTTCCATAAACCCAATATGTAATAGACAAGACCTACTCCTTGCTCAGTGAATTGGACTCAACACCCCCTATTCACCGCCCAAGAATATATCTGACTAGTAAGAATCTTAAAACCTATGTATTGATATCTCTCTGTAAGTGAGTCAAGTGGGTGTAAAGCGGCATAAACACAGCAGTGAAAAGCAGCTAAACCCCATTATAAAAATCAATTACTTTTAAAAACCCGTGAAACAAAGACAGTGAAAGAGAGAGAAATTCTTACAAAATTCGTTCAGGGGCTCTGATGCCACCTGGATTGACCATATCTAGACCCACAGTTGATTGAGACATAAGGGTGGACACTCTTGGGGCTGAGAGGTTTGGTGAGGTTGGGTGAGGAAACGCAGACCCTTTAAAGTAATACTGCGTGGTGCCCATCCCATGGGTCCCAAATCTCCAGGTTCAAGGGCATCTTCCTCATCGAAAACATGCATGAGAAACCCAGAAGATGGTACACCGTGTGATCGGGCAAGGTTTCCAAAACGCACCTCATTTCTCATCTCCTTGTGCTCGGGTTCGCCATTCCAGCCGCTTTACTAGCAATCTCCCTCCTTGGAGAATCAGCACCTTTAACCTCCTGTTCCGTACAGGTTGCAATTTGTCCTGAGGATGAACGGGAAGAGGGGGAACCAATGAGAGACTAGCTCTAGGTGTTGGGACAGGCACAGGTCACTCTATTTTCCCATCAGGAAGAAGAATTAACCACAGGCTCAGCCTGCCGCCCGGGACCAGAATAGGGCCTGAAGCAATCCTGCGCTTTTGCGGCCAGCTCCCAAGAAAGCGAGTTGAAAAATGGAGCTCAGGGGCACTGCAATTCACAAACCTGCAGACTTATAAATGATAACTCTCGTCCACAAATATATTGAGGGAAGGCAACGAAGAGGATTTGAAAGCAAGGCAGAATTGCAGGAAACAGATCTCAGGATGGAGATTCGAATCGCCTTTAAAGAACAGGAAAAGTGGCAAAACCTCGACAATGATGCCCTTGGCCAAAAAGGGCGTACGCGTTTTTTCCTGAATATGTTCAGGAAAAAACGCATCCGCCCTTTTTGGCCAACCAAGCAATCTGGAAAGGCAAATCAGCGCTACAAAGAAGTCTCGCTTCCCATCGGTCAAAAGGGCCATGCTGAATAAAGTGTCAAAACCAGAAATGCAGGACAGGCCATGGAGAAACGGGAGCCTGGCTACGCTGATGGGCGGGATGTAAATTGCCAAGAGCCACTCTGGAGAAGTGTACGGTGTGTCCTGAAACATCTAAAAAACTCAGCTTAGAGAGCATAGGGCACTTCCACTCATGGGCGTATAAATTGGGAAAACTAAAAATCAGCAAGACACAGGCACCCCAAAGTTTAGGGCTGCTCTGTTGACAAGAACCTCCACTTCGTTACACCTTAAATATCCCAGGAAAGAGAAAAATGGATAAAGAAGTTGTGGTCCTTATGTACAATGGAATATCACTCAGCCATGAAATCAACGTCATAAGGCTAGTAGCAGCATGATGAGTGGATTTAGGTACGACGATTCTAAGTGAAATAAGTCACACAGAAAAGGACACTTATCATAAGATATCACTTATCGAGGGAATGTAAAAACCGCTACCCTTGAACTGAATTACAAAACAGAACAGAGTCACACGTTTAGAAAACACACTATGGCTGCTTAACGGGAAAGGTGAGGTGGGGTGATGCATAAAACAAGGGTTTCAAATTAGCTCAGATACCGTTCCATAAACCCAATAGGTAATAGACAAGACCTACTCCTTGCTCAGTGAATTGGACTCAACACCCCCTATTCACCGCCCAAGAATATATCTGACTAGTAAGAATCTTAAAACCTATGTATTGATATCTCTCTGTAAGTGAGTCAAGTGGGTGTAAAGCGGCATAAACACAGCAGTGAAAAGCAGCTAAACCGCATTATAAAAATCAATTACTTTTAAAAACCCGTGAAACAAAGACAGTGAAACAGAGAGAAATTCTTACAAAATTCGTTCAGGGGCTGTGATGCCACCTGGATTGACCATATCTAGACCCACAGTTGATTGAGACATAAGGGTGGACACTCTTGGGGCTGAGAGGTTTGGTGAGGTTGGGTGAGGAAACGCAGACCCTTTAGAGTAATACTGCGTGGTGCCCATCCCATGGGTCCCAAATCTCCAGGTTCAAGGGCATCTTCCTACATCGAAAACATGCATGAGAAACCCAGAAGATGGTACACCGTGTGATCGGGAAAGGTTTCCAAAACGCACCTCATTTCTCATCTCCTTGTGCTCGGGTTCGCCATTCCAGCCGCTTTACTAGCAATCTCCCTCCTTGGAGAATCAGCACCTTTAACCTCCTGTTCCGTACAGGTTGCAATTTGTCCTGAGGATGAACGGGAAGAGGGGGAACCAATGAGAGACTAGCTCTAGGTGTTGGGACAGGCACAGGTCACTCTATTTTCCCATCAGGAAGAAGAATTAACCACAGGCTCAGCCTGCCGCCCGGGACCAGAATAGGGCCTGAAGCAATCCTGCGCTTTTGCGGCCAGCTCCCAAGAAAGCGAGTTGAAAAATGGAGCTCAGGGGCACTGCAATTCACAAACCTGCAGACTTATAAATGATAACTCTCGTCCACAAATATATTGAGGGAAGGCAACGAAGAGGATTTGAAAGCAAGGCAGAATTGCAGGAAACAGATCTCAGGATGGAGATTCGAATCGCCTTTAAAGAACAGGAAAAGTGGCAAAACCTCGACAATGATGCCCTTGGCCAAAAAGGGCGTACGCGTTTTTTCCTGAATATGTTCAGGAAAAAACGCATCCGCCCTTTTTGGCCAACCAAGCAATCTGGAAAGGCAAATCAGCGCTACAAAGAAGTCTCGCTTCCCATCGGTCAAAAGGGCCATGCTGAATAAAGTGTCAAAACCAGAAATGCAGGACAGGCCATGGAGAAACGGGAGCCTGGCTACGCTGATGGGCGGGATGTAAATTGCCAAGAGCCACTCTGGAGAAGTGTACGGTGTGTCCTGAAACATCTAAAAAACTCAGCTTAGAGAGCATAGGGCACTTCCACTCATGGGCGTATAAATTGGGAAAACTAAAAATCAGCAAGACACAGGCACCCCAAAGTTTAGGGCTGCTCTGTTGACAAGAACCTCCACTTCGTTACACCTTAAATATCCCAGGAAAGAGAAAAATGGATAAAGAAGTTGTGGTCCTTATGTACAATGGAATATCACTCAGCCATGAAATCAACGTCATAAGGCTAGTAGCAGCATGATGAGTGGATTTAGGTACGACGATTCTAAGTGAAATAAGTCACACAGAAAAGGACACTTATCATAAGATATCACTTATCGAGGGAATGTAAAAACCGCTACCCTTGAACTGAATTACAAAACAGAACAGAGTCACACGTTTAGAAAACACACTATGGCTGCTTAACGGGAAAGGTGAGGTGGGGTGATGCATAAAACAAGGGTTTCAAATTAGCTCAGATACCGTTCCATAAACCCAATACGTAATAGACAAGACCTACTCCTTGCTCAGTGAATTGGACTCAACACCCCCTATTCACCGCCCAAGAATATATCTGACTAGTAAGAATCTTAAAACCTATGTATTGATATCTCTCTGTAAGTGAGTCAAGTGGGTGTAAAGCGGCATAAACACAGCAGTGAAAAGCAGCTAAACCCCATTATAAAAATCAATTACTTTTAAAAACCCGTGAAACAAAGACAGTGAAAGAGAGAGAAATTCTTACAAAATTCGTTCAGGGGCTCTGATGCCACCTGGATTGACCATATCTAGACCCACAGTTGATTGAGACATAAGGGTGGACACTCTTGGGGCTGAGAGGTTTGGTGAGGTTGGGTGAGGAAACGCAGACCCTTTAAAGTCATACCGCGTGGTGCCCATACCATGGGTCCCAAATCTCCAGGTTCAAGGGCATCTTCCTACATCGAAAACATGCATGAGAAACCCAGAAGATGGTACACCATGTGATCGGGCAAGGTTTCCAAAACGCACCTCATTTCTCATCTCCTTGTGCTCGGGTTCGCCATTCCAGCCGCTTTACTAGCAATCTCCCTCCTTGGAGAATCAGCACCTTTAACCTCCTGTTCCGTACAGGTTGCAATTTGTCCTGAGGATGAACGGGAAGAGGGGGAACCAATGAGAGACTAGCTCTAGGTGTTGGGACAGGCACAGGTCACTCTATTTTCCCATCAGGAAGAAGAATTAACCACAGGCTCAGCCTGCCGCCCGGGACCAGAATAGGGCCTGAAGCAATCCTGCGCTTTTGCGGCCAGCTCCCAAGAAAGCGAGTTGAAAAATGGAGCTCAGGGGCACTGCAATTCACAAACCTGCAGACTTATAAATGATAACTCTCGTTCACAAATATATTGAGGGAAGGCAACGAAGAGGATTTGAAAGCAAGGCAGAATTGCAGGAAACAGATCTCAGGAGGGAGATTCGAATCGCCTTTAAAGAACAGGAAAAGCGGCAAAACCTCGACAATGACGCCCTTGGCCAAAAAGGGCGGATGCGTTTTTTCCTGAATATATTCAGGAAAAAACGCATCCGCCCTTTTTGGCCAACCAAGCAACCTGGAAAGGCAAATCAGCGCTACAAAGAAGTCTCGCTTCCCATCGGTCAAAAGGGCCATGCTGAATAAAGTGTCAAAACCAGAAATGCAGGACAGGCCATGGAGAAACGGGAGCCTGGCTACGCTGATGGGCGGGATGTAAATTGCCAACAGCCACTCTGGAGAAGTGTACGGTGTGTCCTGAAACATCTAAAAAACTCAGCTTAGAGAGCATAGGGCACTTCAACTCATGGGCGTATAAATTGGGAAAACTAAAAATCAGCAAGACACAGGCACCCCAAAGTTTAGGGCTGCTCTGTTGACAAGAACCTCCACTTCGTTACACCTTAAATATCCCAGGAAAGAGAAAAATGGATAAAGAAGTTGTGGTCCTTATGTACAATGGAATATCACTCAGCCATGAAATCAACGTCATAAGGCTAGTAGCAGCATGATGAGTGGATTTAGGTACGACGATTCTAAGTGAAATAAGTCACACAGAAAAGGACACTTATCATAAGATATCACTTATAGAGGGAATGTAAAAACCGCTACCCTTGAACTGAATTACAAAACAGAACAGAGTCACACGTTTAGAAAACACACTACGGCTGCTTAACGGGAAAGGTGAGGTGGGGTGATGCATAAAACAAGGGTTTCAAATTAGCTCAGATACCGTTCCATAAACCCAATATGTAATAGACAAGACCTACTCCTTGCTCAGTGAATTGGACTCAACACCCCCTATTCACCGCCCAAGAATATATCTGACTAGTAAGAATCTTAAAACCTATGTATTGATATCTCTCTGTAAGTGAGTCAAGTGGGTGTAAAGCGGCATAAACACAGCAGTGAAAAGCAGCTAAACCCCATTATAAAAATCAATTACTTTTAAAAACCCGTGAAACAAAGACAGTGAAACAGAGAGAAATTCTTACAAAATTCGTTCAGGGGCTGTGATGCCACCTGGATTGACCATATCTAGACCCACAGTTGATTGAGACATAAGGGTGTACACTCTTGGGGCTGAGAGGTTTGGTGAGGTTGGGTGAGGAAACGCAGACCCTTTAAAGTAATACCGCGTGGTGCCCATCCCATGGGTCCCAAATCTCCAGGTTCAAGGGCATCTTCCTACATCGAAAACATGCATGAGAAACCCAGAAGATGGTACACCATGTGATCGGGCAAGGTTTCCAAAACGCACCTCATTTCTCATCTCCTTGTGCTCGGGTTCGCCATTCCAGCCGCTTTACTAGCAATCTCCCTCCTTGGAGAATCAGCACCTTTAACCTCCTGTTCCGTACAGGTTGCAATTTGTCCTGAGGATGAACGGGAAGAGGGGGAACCAATGAGAGACTAGCTCTAGGTGTTGGGACAGGCACAGGTCACTCTATTTTCCCATCAGGAAGAAGAATTAACCACAGGCTCAGCCTGCCGCCCGGGACCAGAATAGGGCCTGAAGCAATCCTGCGCTTTTGCGGCCAGCTCCCAAGAAAGCGAGTTGAAAAATGGAGCTCAGGGGCACTGCAATTCACAAACCTGCAGACTTATAAATGATAACTCTCGTTCACAAATATATTGAGGGAAGGCAACGAAGAGGATTTGAAAGCAAGGCAGAATTGCAGGAAACAGATCTCAGGAGGGAGATTCGAATCGCCTTTAAAGAACAGGAAAAGCGGCAAAACCTCGACAATGACGCCCTTGGCCAAAAAGGGCGGATGCGTTTTTTCCTGAATATATTCAGGAAAAAACGCATCCGCCCTTTTTGGCCAACCAAGCAACCTGGAAAGGCAAATCAGCACTACAAAGAAGTCTCGCTTCCCATCGGTCAAAAGGGCCATGCTGAATAAAGTGTCAAAACCAGAAATGCAGGACAGGCCATGGAGAAACGGGAGCCTGGCTACGCTGATGGGTGGGATGTAAATTGCCAACAGCCACTCTGGAGAAGTGTACGGTGTGTCCTGAAACATCTAAAAAACTCAGCTTAGAGAGCATAGGGCACTTCCACTCATGGGCGTATAAATTGGGAAAACTAAAAATCAGCAAGACACAGGCACCCCAAAGTTTAGGGCTGCTCTGTTGACAAGAACCTCCACTTCGTTACACCTTAAATATCCCAGGAAAGAGAAAAATGGATAAAGAAGTTGTGGTCCTTATGTACAATGGAATATCACTCAGCCATGAAATCAACGTCATAAGGCTAGTAGCAGCATGATGAGTGGATTTAGGTACGACGATTCTAAGTGAAATAAGTCACACAGAAAAGGACACTTATCATAAGATATCACTTATAGAGGGAATGTAAAAACCGCTACCCTTGAACTGAATTACAAAACAGAACAGAGTCACACGTTTAGAAAACACACTACGGCTGCTTAACGGGAAAGGTGAGGTGGGGTGATGCATAAAACAAGGGTTTCAAATTAGCTCAGATACCGTTCCATAAACCCAATAGGTAATAGACAAGACCTACTCCTTGCTCAGTGAATTGGACTCAACACCCCCTATTCACCGCCCAAGAATATATCTGACTAGTAAGAATCTTAAAACCTATGTATTGATATCTCTCTGTAAGTGAGTCAAGTGGGTGTAAAGCGGCATAAACACAGCAGTGAAAAGCAGCTAAACCGCATTATAAAAATCAATTACTTTTAAAAACCCGTGAAACAAAGACAGTGAAAGAGAGAGAAATTCTTACAAAATTCGTTCAGGGGCTCTGATGCCACCTGGATTGACCATATCTAGACCCACAGTTGATTGAGACATAAGGGTGGACACTCTTGGGGCTGAGAGGTTTGGTGAGGTTGGGTGAGGAAACGCAGACCCTTTAAAGTAATACTGCGTGGTGCCCATCCCATGGGTCCCAAATCTCCAGGTTCAAGGGCATCTTCCTCATCGAAAACATGCATGAGAAACCCAGAAGATGGTACACCGTGTGATCGGGCAAGGTTTCCAAAACGCACCTCATTTCTCATCTCCTTGTGCTCGGGTTCGCCATTCCAGCCGCTTTACTAGCAATCTCCCTCCTTGGAGAATCAGCACCTTTAACCTCCTGTTCCGTACAGGTTGCAATTTGTCCTGAGGATGAACGGGAAGAGGGGGAACCAATGAGAGACTAGCTCTAGGTGTTGGGACAGGCACAGGTCACTCTATTTTCCCATCAGGAAGAAGAATTAACCACAGGCTCAGCCTGCCGCCCGGGACCAGAATAGGGCCTGAAGCAATCCTGCGCTTTTGCGGCCAGCTCCCAAGAAAGCGAGTTGAAAAATGGAGCTCAGGGGCACTGCAATTCACAAACCTGCAGACTTATAAATGATAACTCTCGTCCACAAATATATTGAGGGAAGGCAACGAAGAGGATTTGAAAGCAAGGCAGAATTGCAGGAAACAGATCTCAGGATGGAGATTCGAATCGCCTTTAAAGAACAGGAAAAGTGGCAAAACCTCGACAATGATGCCCTTGGCCAAAAAGGGCGTACGCGTTTTTTCCTGAATATGTTCAGGAAAAAACGCATCCGCCCTTTTTGGCCAACCAAGCAATCTGGAAAGGCAAATCAGCGCTACAAAGAAGTCTCGCTTCCCATCGGTCAAAAGGGCCATGCTGAATAAAGTGTCAAAACCAGAAATGCAGGACAGGCCATGGAGAAACGGGAGCCTGGCTACGCTGATGGGCGGGATGTAAATTGCCAAGAGCCACTCTGGAGAAGTGTACGGTGTGTCCTGAAACATCTAAAAAACTCAGCTTAGAGAGCATAGGGCACTTCCACTCATGGGCGTATAAATTGGGAAAACTAAAAATCAGCAAGACACAGGCACCCCAAAGTTTAGGGCTGCTCTGTTGACAAGAACCTCCACTTCGTTACACCTTAAATATCCCAGGAAAGAGAAAAATGGATAAAGAAGTTGTGGTCCTTATGTACAATGGAATATCACTCAGCCATGAAATCAACGTCATAAGGCTAGTAGCAGCATGATGAGTGGATTTAGGTACGACGATTCTAAGTGAAATAAGTCACACAGAAAAGGACACTTATCATAAGATATCACTTATCGAGGGAATGTAAAAACCGCTACCCTTGAACTGAATTACAAAACAGAACAGAGTCACACGTTTAGAAAACACACTATGGCTGCTTAACGGGAAAGGTGAGGTGGGGTGATGCATAAAACAAGGGTTTCAAATTAGCTCAGATACCGTTCCATAAACCCAATAGGTAATAGACAAGACCTACTCCTTGCTCAGTGAATTGGACTCAACACCCCCTATTCACCGCCCAAGAATATATCTGACTAGTAAGAATCTTAAAACCTATGTATTGATATCTCTCTGTAAGTGAGTCAAGTGGGTGTAAAGCGGCATAAACACAGCAGTGAAAAGCAGCTAAACCGCATTATAAAAATCAATTACTTTTAAAAACCCGTGAAACAAAGACAGTGAAACAGAGAGAAATTCTTACAAAATTCGTTCAGGGGCTGTGATGCCACCTGGATTGACCATATCTAGACCCACAGTTGATTGAGACATAAGGGTGGACACTCTTGGGGCTGAGAGGTTTGGTGAGGTTGGGTGAGGAAACGCAGACCCTTTAGAGTAATACTGCCTGGTGCCCATCCCATGGGTCCCAAATCTCCAGGTTCAAGGGCATCTTCCTACATCGAAAACATGCATGAGAAACCCAGAAGATGGTACACCGTGTGATCGGGAAAGGTTTCCAAAACGCACCTCATTTCTCATCTCCTTGTGCTCGGGTTCGCCATTCCAGCCGCTTTACTAGCAATCTCCCTCCTTGGAGAATCAGCACCTTTAACCTCCTGCTCCGTACAGGTTGCAATTTGTCCTGAGGATGAACGGGAAGAGGGGGAACCAATGAGAGACTAGCTCTAGGTGTTGGGACAGGCACAGGTCACTCTATTTTCCCATCAGGAAGAAGAATTAACCACAGGCTCAGCCTGCCGCCCGGGACCAGAATAGGGCCTGAAGCAATCCTGCGCTTTTGCGGCCAGCTCCCAAGAAAGCGAGTTGAAAAATGGAGCTCAGGGGCACTGCAATTCACAAACCTGCAGACTTATAAATGATAACTCTCGTCCACAAATATATTGAGGGAAGGCAACGAAGAGGATTTGAAAGCAAGGCAGAATTGCAGGAAACAGATCTCAGGATGGAGATTCGAATCGCCTTTAAAGAACAGGAAAAGTGGCAAAATCTCGACAATGATGCCCTTGGCCAAAAAGGGCGTACGCGTTTTTTCCTGAATATGTTCAGGAAAAAACGCATCCGCCCTTTTTGGCCAACCAAGCAATCTGGAAAGGCAAATCAGCGCTACAAAGAAGTCTCGCTTCCCATCGGTCAAAAGGGCCATGCTGAATAAAGGGTCAAAACCAGAAATGCAGGACAGGCCATGGAGAAACGGGAGCCTGGCTACGCTGATGGGCGGGATGTAAATTGCCAAGAGCCACTCTGGAGAAGTGTACGGTGTGTCCTGAAACATCTAAAAAACTCAGCTTAGAGAGCATAGGGCACTTCCACTCATGGGCGTATAAATTGGGAAAACTAAAAATCAGCAAGACACAGGCACCCCAAAGTTTAGGGCTGCTCTGTTGACAAGAACCTCCACTTCGTTACACCTTAAATATCCCAGGAAAGAGAAAAATGGATAAAGAAGTTGTGGTCCTTATGTACAATGGAATATCACTCAGCCATGAAATCAACGTCATAAGGCTAGTAGCAGCATGATGAGTGGATTTAGGTACGACGATTCTAAGTGAAATAAGTCACACAGAAAAGGACACTTATCATAAGATATCACTTATCGAGGGAATGTAAAAACCGCTACCCTTGAACTGAATTACAAAACAGAACAGAGTCACACGTTTAGAAAACACACTATGGCTGCTTAACAGGAAAGGTGAGGTGGGGTGATGCATAAAACAAGGGTTTCAAATTTGCTCAGATACCGTTCCATAAACCCAATAGGTAATAGACAAGACCTACTCCTTGCTCAGTGAATTGGACTCAACACCCCCTATTCACCGCCCAAGAATATATCTGACTAGTAAGAATCTTAAAACCTATGTATTGATATCTCTCTGTAAGTGAGTCAAGTGGGTGTAAAGCGGCATAAACACAGCAGTGAAAAGCAGCTAAACCCCATTATAAAAATCAATTACTTTTAAAAACCCGTGAAACAAAGACAGTGAAACAGAGAGAAATTCTTACAAAATTCGTTCAGGGGCTGTGATGCCACCTGGATTGACCATATCTAGACCCACAGTTGATTGAGACATAAGGGTGTACACTCTTGGGGCTGAGAGGTTTGGTGAGGTTGGGTGAGGAAACGCAGACCCTTTAAAGTAATACCGCGTGGTGCCCATCCCATGGGTCCCAAATCTCCAGGTTCAAGGGCATCTTCCTACATCGAAAACATGCATGAGAAACCCAGAAGATGGTACACCATGTGATCGGGCAAGGTTTCCAAAACGCACCTCATTTCTCATCTCCTTGTGCTCGGGTTCGCCATTCCAGCCGCTTTACTAGCAATCTCCCTCCTTGGAGAATCAGCACCTTTAACCTCCTGTTCCGTACAGGTTGCAATTTGTCCTGAGGATGAACGGGAAGAGGGGGAACCAATGAGAGACTAGCTCTAGGTGTTGGGACAGGCACAGGTCACTCTATTTTCCCATCAGGAAGAAGAATTAACCACAGGCTCAGCCTGCCGCCCGGGACCAGAATAGGGCCTGAAGCAATCCTGCGCTTTTGCGGCCAGCTCCCAAGAAAGCGAGTTGAAAAATGGAGCTCAGGGGCACTGCAATTCACAAACCTGCAGACTTATAAATGATAACTCTCGTTCACAAATATATTGAGGGAAGGCAACGAAGAGGATTTGAAAGCAAGGCAGAATTGCAGGAAACAGATCTCAGGAGGGAGATTCGAATCGCCTTTAAAGAACAGGAAAAGCGGCAAAACCTCGACAATGACGCCCTTGGCCAAAAAGGGCGGATGCGTTTTTTCCTGAATATATTCAGGAAAAAACGCATCCGCCCTTTTTGGCCAACCAAGCAACCTGGAAAGGCAAATCAGCACTACAAAGAAGTCTCGCTTCCCATCGGTCAAAAGGGCCATGCTGAATAAAGTGTCAAAACCAGAAATGCAGGACAGGCCATGGAGAAACGGGAGCCTGGCTACGCTGATGGGTGGGATGTAAATTGCCAACAGCCACTCTGGAGAAGTGTACGGTGTGTCCTGAAACATCTAAAAAACTCAGCTTAGAGAGCATAGGGCACTTCCACTCATGGGCGTATAAATTGGGAAAACTAAAAATCAGCAAGACACAGGCACCCCAAAGTTTAGGGCTGCTCTGTTGACAAGAACCTCCACTTCGTTACACCTTAAATATCCCAGGAAAGAGAAAAATGGATAAAGAAGTTGTGGTCCTTATGTACAATGGAATATCACTCAGCCATGAAATCAACGTCATAAGGCTAGTAGCAGCATGATGAGTGGATTTAGGTACGACGATTCTAAGTGAAATAAGTCACACAGAAAAGGACACTTATCATAAGATATCACTTATAGAGGGAATGTAAAAACCGCTACCCTTGAACTGAATTACAAAACAGAACAGAGTCACACGTTTAGAAAACACACTACGGCTGCTTAACGGGAAAGGTGAGGTGGGGTGATGCATAAAACAAGGGTTTCAAATTAGCTCAGATACCGTTCCATAAACCCAATAGGTAATAGACAAGACCTACTCCTTGCTCAGTGAATTGGACTCAACACCCCCTATTCACCGCCCAAGAATATATCTGACTAGTAAGAATCTTAAAACCTATGTATTGATATCTCTCTGTAAGTGAGTCAAGTGGGTGTAAAGCGGCATAAACACAGCAGTGAAAAGCAGCTAAACCGCATTATAAAAATCAATTACTTTTAAAAACCCGTGAAACAAAGACAGTGAAAGAGAGAGAAATTCTTACAAAATTCGTTCAGGGGCTCTGATGCCACCTGGATTGACCATATCTAGACCCACAGTTGATTGAGACATAAGGGTGGACACTCTTGGGGCTGAGAGGTTTGGTGAGGTTGGGTGAGGAAACGCAGACCCTTTAAAGTAATACTGCGTGGTGCCCATCCCATGGGTCCCAAATCTCCAGGTTCAAGGGCATCTTCCTCATCGAAAACATGCATGAGAAACCCAGAAGATGGTACACCGTGTGATCGGGCAAGGTTTCCAAAACGCACCTCATTTCTCATCTCCTTGTGCTCGGGTTCGCCATTCCAGCCGCTTTACTAGCAATCTCCCTCCTTGGAGAATCAGCACCTTTAACCTCCTGTTCCGTACAGGTTGCAATTTGTCCTGAGGATGAACGGGAAGAGGGGGAACCAATGAGAGACTAGCTCTAGGTGTTGGGACAGGCACAGGTCACTCTATTTTCCCATCAGGAAGAAGAATTAACCAGAGGCTCAGCCTGCCGCCCGGGACCAGAATAGGGCCTGAAGCAATCCTGCGCTTTTGCGGCCAGCTCCCAAGAAAGCGAGTTGAAAAATGGAGCTCAGGGGCACTGCAATTCACAAACCTGCAGACTTATAAATGATAACTCTCGTCCACAAATATATTGAGGGAAGGCAACGAAGAGGATTTGAAAGCAAGGCAGAATTGCAGGAAACAGATCTCAGGATGGAGATTCGAATCGCCTTTAAAGAACAGGAAAAGTGGCAAAACCTCGACAATGATGCCCTTGGCCAAAAAGGGCGTACGCGTTTTTTCCTGAATATGTTCAGGAAAAAACGCATCCGCCCTTTTTGGCCAACCAAGCAATCTGGAAAGGCAAATCAGCGCTACAAAGAAGTCTCGCTTCCCATCGGTCAAAAGGGCCATGCTGAATAAAGTGTCAAAACCAGAAATGCAGGACAGGCCATGGAGAAACGGGAGCCTGGCTACGCTGATGGGCGGGATGTAAATTGCCAAGAGCCACTCTGGAGAAGTGTACGGTGTGTCCTGAAACATCTAAAAAACTCAGCTTAGAGAGCATAGGGCACTTCCACTCATGGGCGTATAAATTGGGAAAACTAAAAATCAGCAAGACACAGGCACCCCAAAGTTTAGGGCTGCTCTGTTGACAAGAACCTCCACTTCGTTACACCTTAAATATCCCAGGAAAGAGAAAAATGGATAAAGAAGTTGTGGTCCTTATGTACAATGGAATATCACTCAGCCATGAAATCAACGTCATAAGGCTAGTAGCAGCATGATGAGTGGATTTAGGTACGACGATTCTAAGTGAAATAAGTCACACAGAAAAGGACACTTATCATAAGATATCACTTATCGAGGGAATGTAAAAACCGCTACCCTTGAACTGAATTACAAAACAGAACAGAGTCACACGTTTAGAAAACACACTATGGCTGCTTAACAGGAAAGGTGAGGTGGGGTGATGCATAAAACAAGGGTTTCAAATTTGCTCAGATACCGTTCCATAAACCCAATAGGTAATAGACAAGACCTACTCCTTGCTCAGTGAATTGGACTCAACACCCCCTATTCACCGCCCAAGAATATATCTGACTAGTAAGAATCTTAAAACCTATGTATTGATATCTCTCTGTAAGTGAGTCAAGTGGGTGTAAAGCGGCATAAACACAGCAGTGAAAAGCAGCTAAACCGCATTATAAAAATCAATTACTTTTAAAAACCCGTGAAACAAAGACAGTGAAACAGAGAGAAATTCTTACAAAATTCGTTCAGGGGCTGTGATGCCACCTGGATTGACCATATCTAGACCCACAGTTGATTGAGACATAAGGGTGGACACTCTTGGGGCTGAGAGGTTTGGTGAGGTTGGGTGAGGAAACGCAGACCCTTTAGAGTAATACTGCGTGGTGCCCATCCCATGGGTCCCAAATCTCCAGGTTCAAGGGCATCTTCCTACATCGAAAACATGCATGAGAAACCCAGAAGATGGTACACCGTGTGATCGGGAAAGGTTTCCAAAACGCACCTCATTTCTCATCTCCTTGTGCTCGGGTTCGCCATTCCAGCCGCTTTACTAGCAATCTCCCTCCTTGGAGAATCAGCACCTTTAACCTCCTGTTCCGTACAGGTTGCAATTTGTCCTGAGGATGAACGGGAAGAGGGGGAACCAATGAGAGACTAGCTCTAGGTGTTGGGACAGGCACAGGTCACTCTATTTTCCCATCCGGAAGAAGAATTAACCACAGGCTCAGCCTGCCGCCCGGGACCAGAATAGGGCCTGAAGCAATCCTGCGCTTTTGCGGCCAGCTCCCAAGAAAGCGAGTTGAAAAATGGAGCTCAGGGGCACTGCAATTCACAAACCTGCAGACTTATAAATGATAACTCTCGTCCACAAATATATTGAGGGAAGGCAACGAAGAGGATTTGAAAGCAAGGCAGAATTGCAGGAAACAGATCTCAGGATGGAGATTCGAATCGCCTTTAAAGAATAGGAAAAGCGGCAAAACCTCGACAATGATGCCCTTGGCCAAAAAGGGCGAATGCGTTTTTTCCTGAATATATTCAGGAAAAAACGCATCCGCCCTTTTTGGCCAACCAAGCAACCTGGAAAGGCAAATCAGCGCTACAAAGAAGTCTCGCTTCCCATCGGTCAAAAGGGCCATGCTGAATAAAGTGTCAAAACCAGAAATGCAGGACAGGCCATGGAGAAACGGGAGCCTGGCTACGCTGATGGGCGGGATGTAAATTGCCAACAGCCACTCTGGAGAAGTGTACGGTGTGTCCTGAAACATCTAAAAAACTCAGCTTAGAGAGCATAGGGCACTTCCACTCATGGGCGTATAAATTGGGAAAACTAAAAATCAGCAAGACACAGGCACCCCAAAGTTTAGGGCTGCTCTGTTGACAAGAACCTCCACTTCGTTACACCTTAAATATCCCAGGAAAGAGAAAAATGGATAAAGAAGTTGTTGTCCTTATGTACAATGGACTATCACTCAGCCATGAAATCAACGTCATAAGGCTAGTAGCAGCATGATGAGTGGATTTAGGTACGATGATTCTAAGTGAAATAAGTCACACAGAAAAGGACACTTATCATAAGATATCACTTATAGAGGGAATGTAAAAACCGCTACCCTTGAACTGAATTACAAAACAGAACAGAGTCACAGGTTTAGAAAACACACTACGGCTGCTTAACGGGAAAGGTGAGGTGGGATGATGCATAAAACAAGGGTTTCAAATTAGCTCAGATACCGTTCCATAAACCCAATATGTAATAGACAAGACCTACTCCTTGCTCAGTGAATTGGACTCAACACCCCCTATTCACCGCCCAAGAATATATCTGACTAGTAAGAATCTTAAAACCTATGTATTAATATCTCTCTGTAAGTGAGTCAAGTGGGTGTAAAGCGGCATAAACACAGCAGTGAAAAGCAGCTAAACCCCATTATAAAAATCAATTACTTTTAAAAACCCGTGAAACAAAGACAGTGAAAGAGAGAGAAATTCTTACAAAATTCGTTCAGGGGCTGTGATGCCACCTGGATTGACCATATCTAGACCCACAGTTGATTGAGACATAAGGGTGGACACTCTTGGGGCTGAGAGGTTTGGTGAGGTTGGGTGAGGAAACGCAGACCCTTTAAAGTAATACTGCGTGGTGCCCATCCCATGGGTCCCAAATCTCCAGGTTCAAGGGCATCTTCCTACATCGAAAACATGCATGAGAAACCCAGAAGATGGTACACCGTGTGTTCGGGAAAGGTTTCCAAAACGCACCTCATTTCTCATCTCCTTGTGCTCGGGTTCGCCATTCCAGCTGCTTTACTAGCAATCTCCCTCCTTGGAGAATCAGCACCTTTAACCTCCTGTTCCGTACAGGTTGCAATTTGTCCTGAGGATGAACGGGAAGAGGGGGAAACAATGAGAGACTAGCTCTAGGTGTTGGGACAGGCACAGGTCACTCTATTTTCCCATCAGGAAGAAGAATTAACCACAGGCTCAGCCTGCCGCCCGGGACCAGAATAGGGCCTGAAGCAATCCTGCGCTTTTGCGGCCAGCTCCCAAGAAAGCGAGTTGAAAAATGGAGCTCAGGGGCACTGCAATTCACAAACCTGCAGACTTATAAATGATAACTCTCGTCCACAAATATATTGAGGGAAGGCAACGAAGAGGATTTGAAAGCAAGGCAGAATTGCAGGAAACAGATCTCAGGAGGGAGATTCGAATCGCCTTTAAAGAACAGGAAAAGCGGCAAAACCTCGACAATGATGCCCTTGGCCAAAAAGGGCGTACGCGTTTTTTCCTGAATATGTTCAGGAAAAAACGCATCCGCCCTTTTTGGCCAACCAAGCAACCTGGAAAGGCAAATCAGCACTATAAAGAAGTCTCGCTTCCCATCGGTCAAAAGGGCCATGCTGAATAAAGTGTCAAAACCAGAAATGCAGGAAAGGCCATGGAGAAATGGGAGCCTTGCTACGCTGATGGGCGGGACGTAAATTGCCAACAGCCACTCTGGAGAAGTGTACGGTGTGTCCTGAAACATCTAAAAAACTCAGCTTAGAGAGCATAGGGCACTTCCACTCATGGGCGTATAAATTGGGAAAACTAAAAATCAGCAAGACACAGGCACCCCAAAGTTTAGGGCTGCTCTGTTGACAAGAACCTCCACTTCGTTACACCTTAAATATCCCAGGAAAGAGAAAAATGGATAAAGAAGTTGTGGTCCTTATGTACAATGGAATATCACTCAGCCATGAAATCAACGTCATAAGGCTAGTAGCAGCATGATGAGTGGATTTAGGTAGGACGATTCTAAGTGAAATAAGTCACACAGAAAAGGACACTTATCATAAGATATCACTTATCGAGGGAATGTAAAAACCGCTACCCTTGAACTGAATTACAAAACAGAACAGAGTCACACGTTTAGAAAACACACTATGGCTGCTTAACGGGAAAGGTGAGGTGGGGTGATGCATAAAACAAGGGTTTCAAATTAGCTCAGATACCGTTCCATAAACCCAATATGTAATAGACAAGACCTACTCCTTGCTCAGTGAATTGGACTCAACACCCCCTATTCACCGCCCAAGAATATATCTGACTAGTAAGAATCTTAAAACCTATGTATTGATATCTCTCTGTAAGTGAGTCAAGTGGGTGTAAAGCGGCATAAACACAGCAGTGAAAAGCAGCTAAACCCCATTATAAAAATCAATTACTTTTAAAAACCCATGAAACAAAGACAGTGAAAGAGAGAGAAATTCTTACAAAATTCGTTCAGGGGCTCTGATGCCACCTGGATTGACCATATCTAGACCCACAGTTGATTGAGACATAAGGGTGGACACTCTTGGGGCTGAGAGGTTTGGTGAGGTTGGGTGAGGAAACGCAGACCCTTTAAAGTAATACTGCGTGGTGCCCATCCCATGGGTCCCAAATCTCCAGGTTCAAGGGCATCTTCCTCATCGAAAACATGCATGAGAAACCCAGAAGATGGTACACCGTGTGATCGGGCAAGGTTTCCAAAACGCACCTCATTTCTCATCTCCTTGTGCTCGGGTTCGCCATTCCAGCCGCTTTACTAGCAATCTCCCTCCTTGGAGAATCAGCACCTTTAACCTCCTGTTCCGTACAGGTTGCAATTTGTCCTGAGGATGAACGGGAAGAGGGGGAACCAATGAGACACTAGCTCTAGGTGTTGGGACAGGCACAGGTCACTCTATTTTCCCATCAGGAAGAAGAATTAACCACAGGCTCAGCCTGCCGCCCGGGACCAGAATAGGGCCTGAAGCAATCCTGCGCTTTTGCGGCCAGCTCCCAAGAAAGCGAGTTGAAAAATGGAGCTCAGGGGCACTGCAATTCACAAACCTGCAGACTTATAAATGATAACTCTCGTCCACAAATATATTGAGGGAAGGCAACGAAGAGGATTTGAAAGCAAGGCAGAATTGCAGGAAACAGATCTCAGGAGGGAGATTCGAATCGCCTTTAAAGAACAGGAAAAGCGGCAAAACCTCGACAATGATGCCCTTGGCCAAAAAGGGCGAATGCGTTTTTTCCTGAATATATTCAGGAAAAAACGCATTCGCCCTTTTTGGCCAACCAAGCAACCTGGAAAGGCAAATCAGCGCTACAAAGAAGTCTCGCTTCCCATCGGTCAAAAGGGCCATGCTGAATAAAGTGTCAAAACCAGAAATGCAGGACAGGCCATGGAGAAACGGGAGCCTGGCTACGCTGATGGGCGGGATGTAAATTGCCAACAGCCACTCTGGAGAAGTGTACGGTGTGTCCTGAAACATCTAAAAAACTCAGCTTAGAGAGCATAGGGCACTTCCACTCATGGGCGTATAAATTGGGAAAACTAAAAATCAGCAAGACACAGGCACCCCAAAGTTTAGGGCTGCTCTGTTGACAAGAACCTCCACTTCGTTACACCTTAAATATCCCAGGAAAGAGAAAAATGGATAAAGAAGTTGTTGTCCTTATGTACAATGGAATATCACTCAGCCATGAAATCAACGTCATAAGGCTAGTAGCAGCATGATGAGTGGATTTAGGTACGATGATTCTAAGTGAAATAAGTCACACAGAAAAGGACACTTATCATAAGATATCACTTATAGAGGGAATGTAAAAACCGCTACCCTTGAACTGAATTACAAAACAGAACAGAGTCACAGGTTTAGAAAACACACTACGGCTGCTTAACGGGAAAGGTGAGGTGGGATGATGCATAAAACAAGGGTTTCAAATTAGCTCAGATACCGTTCCATAAACCCAATATGTAATAGACAAGACCTACTCCTTGCTCAGTGAATTGGACTCAACACCCCCTATTCACCGCCCAAGAATATATCTGACTAGTAAGAACCTTAAAACCTATGTATTAATATCTCTCTGTAAGTGAGTCAAGTGGGTGTAAAGCGGCATAAACACAGCAGTGAAAAGCAGCTAAACCCCATTATAAAAATCAATTACTTTTAAAAACCCGTGAAACAAAGACAGTGAAAGAGAGAGAAATTCTTACAAAATTCGTTCAGGGGCTGTGATGCCACCTGGATTGACCATATCTAGACCCACAGTTGATTGAGACATAAGGGTGGACACTCTTGGGGCTGAGAGGTTTGGTGAGGTTGGGTGAGGAAACGCAGACCCTTTAAAGTAATACTGCGTGGTGCCCATCCAATGGGTCCCAAATCTCCAGGTTCAAGGGCATCTTCCTACATCGAAAACATGCATGAGAAACCCAGAAGATGGTACACCGTGTGTTCGGGAAAGGTTTCCAAAACGCACCTCATTTCTCATCTCCTTGTGCTCGGGTTCGCCATTCCAGCCGCTTTACTAGCAATCTCCCTCCTTGGAGAATCAGCACCTTTAACCTCCTGTTCCGTACAGGTTGCAATTTGTCCTGAGGATGAACGGGAAGAGGGGGAACCAATGAGAGACTAGCTCTAGGTGTTGGGACAGGCACAGGTCACTCTATTTTCTCATCAGGAAGAAGAATTAACCACAGGCTCAGCCTGCCGCCCGGGACCAGAATAGGGCCTGAAGCAATCCTGCGCTTTTGCGGCCAGCTCCCAAGAAAGCGAGTTGAAAAACGGAGCTCAGGGGCACTGCAATTCACAAACCTGCAGACTTATAAATGATAACTCTCGTCCACAAATATATTGAGGGAAGGCAACGAAGAGGATTTGAAAGCAAGGCAGAATTGCAGGAAACAGATCTCAGGAGGGAGATTCGAATCGCCTTTAAAGAACAGGAAAAGTGGCAAAACCTCGACAATGATGCCCTTGGCCAAAAAGGGCGTACGCGTTTTTTCCTGAATATGTTCAGGAAAAAACGCATCCGCCCTTTTTGGCCAACCAAGCAACCTGGAAAGGCAAATCAGCACTACAAAGAAGTCTCGCTTCCCATCGGTCAAAAGGGCCATGCTGAATAAAGTGTCAAAACCAGAAATGCAGGACAGGCCATGGAGAAACGGGAGCCTGGCTACGCTGATGGGCGGGATGTAAATTGCCAAGAGCCACTCTGGAGAAGTGTACGGTGTGTCCTGAAACATCTAAAAAACTCAGCTTAGAGAGCATAGGGCACTTCCACTCATGGGCGTATAAATTGGGAAAACTAAAAATCAGCAAGACACAGGCACCCCAAAGTTTAGGGCTGCTCTGTTGACAAGAACCTCCACTTCGTTACACCTTAAATATCCCAGGAAAGAGAAAAATGGATAAAGAAGTTGTGGTCCTTATGTACAATGGAATATCACTCAGCCATGAAATCAACGTCATAAGGCTAGTAGCAGCATGATGAGTGGATTTAGGTACGACGATTCTAAGTGAAATAAGTCACACAGAAAAGGACACTTATCATAAGATATCACTTATAGAGGGAATGTAAAAACCGCTACCCTTGAACTGAATTACAAAACAGAACAGAGTCACACGTTTAGAAAACACACTACGGCTGCTTAACGGGAAAGGTGAGGTGGGGTGATGCATAAAACAAGGGTTTCAAATTAGCTCAGATACCGTTCCATAAACCCAATATGTAATAGACAAGACCTACTCCTTGCTCAGTGAATTGGACTCAACACCCCCTATTCACCGCCCAAGAATATATCTGACTAGTAAGAATCTTAAAACCTATGTATTGATATCTCTCTGTAAGTGAGTCAAGTGGGTGTAAAGCGGCATAAACACAGCAGTGAAAAGCAGCTAAACCCCATTATAAAAATCAATTACTTTTAAAAACCCGTGAAACAAAGACAGTGAAAGAGAGAGAAATTCTTACAAAATTCGTTCAGGGGCTCTGATGCCACCTGGATTGACCATATCTAGACCCACAGTTGATTGAGACATAAGGGTGGACACTCTTGGGGCTGAGAGGTTTGGTGAGGTTGGGTGAGGAAACGCAGACCCTTTAAAGTAATACTGCGTGGTGCCCATCCCATGGGTCCCAAATCTCCAGGTTCAAGGGCATCTTCCTCATCGAAAACATGCATGAGAAACCCAGAAGATGGTACACCGTGTGATCGGGCAAGGTTTCCAAAACGCACCTCATTTCTCATCTCCTTGTGCTCGGTTTCGCCATTCCAGCCGCTTTACTAGCAATCTCCCTCCTTGGAGAATCAGCACCTTTAACCTCCTGTTCCGTACACATTGCAATTTGTCCTGAGGATGAACGGGAAGAGGGGGAACCAATGAGAGACTAGCTCTAGGTGTTGGGACAGGCACAGGTCACTCTATTTTCCCATCAGGAAGAAGAATTAACCACAGGCTCAGCCTGCCGCCCGGGACCAGAATAGGGCCTGAAGCAATCCTGCGCTTTTGCGGCCAGCTCCCAAGAAAGCGAGTTGAAAAATGGAGCTCAGGGGCACTGCAATTCACAAACCTGCAGACTTATAAATGATAACTCTCGTCCACAAATATATTGAGGGAAGGCAACGAAGAGGATTTGAAAGCAAGGCAGAATTGCAGGAAACAGATCTCAGGATGGAGATTCGAATCGCCTTTAAAGAACAGGAAAAGTGGCAAAACCTCGACAATGATGCCCTTGGCCAAAAAGGGCGTACGCGTTTTTTCCTGAATATGTTCAGGAAAAAACGCATCCGCCCTTTTTGGCCAACCAAGCAATCTGGAAAGGCAAATCAGCGCTACAAAGAAGTCTCGCTTCCCATCGGTCAAAAGGGCCATGCTGAATAAAGTGTCAAAACCAGAAATGCAGGACAGGCCATGGAGAAACGGGAGCCTGGCTACGCTGATGGGCGGGATGTAAATTGCCAAGAGCCACTCTGGAGAAGTGTACGGTGTGTCCTGAAACATCTAAAAAACTCAGCTTAGAGAGCATAGGGCACTTCCACTCATGGGCGTATAAATTGGGAAAACTAAAAATCAGCAAGACACAGGCACCCCAAAGTTTAGGGCTGCTCTGTTGACAAGAACCTCCACTTCGTTACACCTTAAATATCCCAGGAAAGAGAAAAATGGATAAAGAAGTTGTGGTCCTTATGTACAATGGAATATCACTCAGCCATGAAATCAACGTCATAAGGCTAGTAGCAGCATGATGAGTGGATTTAGGTACGACGATTCTAAGTGAAATAAGTCACACAGAAAAGGACACTTATCATAAGATATCACTTATACAGGGAATGTAAAAACCGCTAGTCTTGAACTGAATTACAAAACAGAACAGAGTCACACGTTTAGAAAACACACTATGGCTGCTTAACGGGAAAGGTGAGGTGGGGTGATGCATAAAACAAGGGTTTCAAATTAGCTCAGATACCGTTCCATAAACCCAATAGGTAATAGACAAGACCTACTCCTTGCTCAGTGAATTGGACTCAACACCCCCTATTCACCGCCCAAGAATATATCTGACTAGTAAGAATCTTAAAACCTATGTATTGATATCTCTCTGTAAGTGAGTCAAGTGGGTGTAAAGCGGCATAAACACAGCAGTGAAAAGCAGCTAAACCGCATTATAAAAATCAATTACTTTTAAAAACCCGTGAAACAAAGACAGTGAAACAGAGAGAAATTCTTACAAAATTCGTTCAGGGGCTGTGATGCCACCTGGATTGACCATATCTAGACCCACAGTTGTTAGAGACATAAGGGTGGACACTCTTGGGGCTGAGAGGTTTGGTGAGGTTGGGTGAGGAAACGCAGACCCTTTAGAGTAATACTGCGTGGTGCCCATCCCATGGGTCCCAAATCTCCAGGTTCAAGGGCATCTTCCTACATCGAAAACATGCATGAGAAACCCAGAAGATGGTACACCGTGTGATCGGGAAAGGTTTCCAAAACGCACCTCATTTCTCATCTCCTTGTGCTAGGGTTCGCCATTCCAGCCGCTTTACTAGCAATCTCCCTCCTTGGAGAATCAGCACCTTTAACCTCCTGTTCCGTACAGGTTGCAATTTGTCCTGAGGATGAACGGGAAGAGGGGGAACCAATGAGAGACTAGCTCTAGGTGTTGGGACAGGCACAGGTCACTCTATTTTCCCATCAGGAAGAAGAATTAACCACAGGCTCAGCCTGCCGCCCGGGACCAGAATAGGGCCTGAAGCAATCCTGCGCTTTTGCGGCCAGCTCCCAAGAAAGCGAGTTGAAAAATGGAGCTCAGGGGCACTGCAATTCACAAACCTGCAGACTTATAAATGATAACTCTCGTCCACAAATATATTGAGGGAAGGCAACGAAGAGGATTTGAAAGCAAGGCAGAATTGCAGGAAACAGATCTCAGGAGGGAGATTCGAATCGCCTTTAAAGAACAGGAAAAGCGGCAAAACCTCGACAATGATGTCCTTGGCCAAAAAGGGCGGATGCGTTTTTTCCTGAATATATTCAGGAAAAAACGCATCCGCCCTTTTTGGCCAACCAAGCAACCTGGAAAGGCAAATCAGCGCTACAAAGAAGTCTCGCTTCCCATCGGTCAAAAGGGCCATGCTGAATAAAGTGTCAAAACCAGAAATGCAGGACAGGCCATGGAGAAACGGGAGCCTGGCTACGCTGATGGGCGGGATGTAAATTGCCAACAGCCACTCTGGAGAAGTGTACGGTGTGTCCTGAAACATCTAAAAAACTCAGCTTAGAGAGCATAGGGCACTTCCACTCATGGGCGTATAAATTGGGAAAACTAAAAATCAGCAAGACACAGGCACCCCAAAGTTTAGGGATGCTCTGTTGACAAGAACCTCCACTTCGTTACACCTTAAATATCCCAGGAAAGAGAAAAATGGATAAAGAAGTTGTTGTCCTTATGTACAATGGAATATCACTCAGCCATGAAATCAACGTCATAAGGCTAGTAGCAGCATGATGAGTGGATTTAGGTACGATGATTCTAAGTGAAATAAGTCACACAGAAAAGGACACTTATCATAAGATATCACTTATAGAGGGAATGTAAAAACCGCTACCCTTGAACTGAATTACAAAACAGAACAGAGTCACAGGTTTAGAAAACACACTACGGCTGCTTAACGGGAAAGGTGAGGTGGGATGATGCATAAAACAAGGGTTTCAAATTAGCTCAGATACCGTTCCATAAACCCAATATGTAATAGACAAGACCTACTCCTTGCTCAGTGAATTGGACTCAACACCCCCTATTCACCGCCCAAGAATATATCTGACTAGTAAGAATCTTAAAACCTATGTATTAATATCTCTCTGTAAGTGAGTCAAGTGGGTGTAAAGCGGCATAAACACAGCAGTGAAAAGCAGCTAAACCCCATTATAAAAATCAATTACTTTTAAAAACCCGTGAAACAAAGACAGTGAAAGAGAGAGAAATTCTTACAAAATTCGTTCGGGGGCTGTGATGCCACCTGGATTGACCATATCTAGACCCACAGTTGATTGAGACATAAGGGTGGACACTCTTGGGGCTGAGAGGTTTGGTGAGGTTGGGTGAGGAAACGCAGACCCTTTAAAGTAATACTGCGTGGTGCCCATCCCATGGGTCCCAAATCTCCAGGTTCAAGGGCATCTTCCTACATCGAAAACATGCATGAGAAACCCAGAAGATGGTACACCGTGTGTTCGGGAAAGGTTTCCAAAACACACCTCATTTCTCATCTCCTTGTGCTCGAGTTCGCCATTCCAGCCGCTTTACTAGCAATCTCCCTCCTTGGAGAATCAGCACCTTTAACCTCCTGTTCCGTACAGGTTGCAATTTGTCCTGAGGATGAACGGGAAGAGGGGGAACCAATGAGAGACTAGCTCTAGGTGTTGGGACAGGCACAGGTCACTCTATTTTCCCATCAGGAAGAAGAATTAACCACAGGCTCAGCCTGCCGCCCGGGACCAGAATAGGGCCTGAAGCAATCCTGCGCTTTTGCGGCCAGCTCCCAAGAAAGCGAGTTGAAAAATGGAGCTCAGGGGCACTGCAATTCACAAACCTGCAGACTTATAAATGATAACTCTCGTCCACAAATATATTGAGGGAAGGCAACGAAGAGGATTTGAAAGCAAGGCAGAATTGCAGGAAACAGATCTCAGGAGGGAGATTCGAATCGCCTTTAAAGAACAGGAAAAGTGGCAAAACCTCGACAATGATGCCCTTGGCCAAAAAGGGCGTACGCGTTTTTTCCTGAATATGTTCAGGAAAAAACGCATCCGCCCTTTTTGGCCAACCAAGCAACCTGGAAAGGCAAATCAGCACTACAAAGAAGTCTCGCTTCCCATCGGTCAAAAGGGCCATGCTGAATAAAGTGTCAAAACCAGAAATGCAGGACAGGCCATGGAGAAACGGGAGCCTGGCTACGCTGATGGGCGGGATGTAAATTGCCAAGAGCCACTCTGGAGAAGTGTACGGTGTGTCCTGAAACATCTAAAAAACTCAGCTTAGAGAGCATAGGGCACTTCCACTCATGGGCGTATAAATTGGGAAAACTAAAAATCAGCAAGACACAGGCACCCCAAAGTTTAGGGCTGCTCTGTTGACAAGAACCTCCACTTCGTTACACCTTAAATATCCCAGGAAAGAGAAAAATGGATAAAGAAGTTGTGGTCCTTATGTACAATGGAATATCACTCAGCCATGAAATCAACGTCATAAGGCTAGTAGCAGCATGATGAGTGGATTTAGGTACGACGATTCTAAGTGAAATAAGTCACACAGAAAAGGACACTTATCATAAGATATCACTTATCGAGGGAATGTAAAAACCGCTACCCTTGAACTGAATTACAAAACAGAACAGAGTCACACGTTTAGAAAACACACTATGGCTGCTTAACGGGAAAGGTGAGGTGGGGTGATGCATAAAACAAGTGTTTCAAATTAGCTCAGATACCGTTCCATAAACCCAATAGGTAATAGACAAGACCTACTCCTTGCTCAGTGAATTGGACTCAACACCCCCTATTCACCGCCCAAGAATATATCTGACTAGTAAGAATCTTAAAACCTATGTATTGATATCTCTCTGTAAGTGAGTCAAGTGGGTGTATAGCGGCATAAACACAGCAGTGAAAAGCAGCTAAACCCCATTGTAAAAATCAATTACTTTTAAAAACCCGTGAAACAAAGACAGTGAAACAGAGAGAAATTCTTACAAAATTCGTTCAGGGGCTGTGATGCCACCTGGATTGACCATATCTAGACCCACAGTTGATTGAGACATAAGGGTGGACACTCTTGGGGCTGAGAGGTTTGGTGAGGTTGGGTGAGGAAACGCAGACCCTTTAGAGTAATACTGCGTGGTGCCCATCCCATGGGTCCCAAATCTCCAGGTTCAAGGGCATCTTCCTACATCGAAAACATGCATGAGAAACCCAGAAGATGGTACACCGTGTGTTCGGGAAAGGTTTCCAAAACGCACCTCATTTCTCATCTCCTTGTGCTCGGGTTCGCCATTCCAGCCGCTTTACTAGCAATCTCCCTCCTTGGAGAATCAGCACCTTTAACCTCCTGTTCCGTACAGGTTGCAATTTGTCCTGAGGATGAACGGGAAGAGGGGGAAACAATGAGAGACTAGCTCTAGGTGTTGGGACAGGCACAGGTCACTCTATTTTCCCATCAGGAAGAAGAATTAACCACAGGCTCAGCCTGCCGCCCGGGACCAGAATAGGGCCTGAAGCAATCCTGCGCTTTTGCGGCCAGCTCCCAAGAAAGCGAGTTGAAAAATGGAGCTCAGGGGCACTGCAATTCACAAACCTGCAGACTTATAAATGATAACTCTCGTCCACAAATATATTGAGGGAAGGCAACGAAGAGGATTTGAAAGCAAGGCAGAATTGCAGGAAACAGATCTCAGGAGGGAGATTCGAATCGCCTTTAAAGAACAGGAAAAGCGGCAAAACCTCGACAATGATGCCCTTGGCCAAAAAGGGCGGATGCGTTTTTTCCTGAATATATTCAGGAAAAAACGCATCCGCCCTTTTTGGCCAACCAAGCAACCTGGAAAGGCAAATCAGCGCTACAAAGAAGTCTCGCTTCCCATCGGTCAAAAGGGCCATGCTGAATAAAGTGTCAAAACCAGAAATGCAGGACAGGCCATGGAGAAACGGGAGCCTGGCTACGCTGATGGGCGGGATGTAAATTGCCAAGAGCCACTCTGGAGAAGTGTACGGTGTGTCCTGAAACATCTAAAAAACTCAGCTTAGAGAGCATAGGGCACTTCCACTCATGGGCGTATAAATTGGGAAAACTAAAAATCAGCAAGACACAGGCACCCCAAAGTTTAGGGATGCTCTGTTGACAAGAACCTCCACTTCGTTACACCTTAAATATCCCAGGAAAGAGAAAAATGGATAAAGAAGTTGTTGTCCTTATGTACAATGGAATATCACTCAGCCATGAAATCAACGTCATAAGGCTAGTAGCAGCATGATGAGTGGATTTAGGTACGACGATTCTAAGTGAAATAAGTCACACAGAAAAGGACACTTATCATAAGATATCACTTATCGAGGGAATGTAAAAACCGCTACCCTTGAACTGAATTACAAAACAGAACAGAGTCACACGTTTAGAAAACACACTATGGCTGCTTAACGGGAAAGGTGAGGTGGGGTGATGCATAAAACAAGGGTTTCAAATTAGCTCAGATACCGTTCCATAAACCCAATAGGTAATAGACAAGACCTACTCCTTGCTCAGTGAATTGGACTCAACACCCCCTATTCACCGCCCAAGAATATATCTGACTAGTAAGAATCTTAAAACCTATGTATTGATATCTCTCTGTAAGTGAGTCAAGTGGGTGTAAAGCGGCATAAACACAGCAGTGAAAAGCAGCTAAACCCCATTATAAAAATCAATTACTTTTAAAAACCCGTGAAACAAAGACAGTGAAACAGAGAGAAATTCTTACAAAATTCGTTCAGGGGCTGTGATGCCACCTGGATTGACCATATCTAGACCCACAGTTGATTGAGACATAAGGGTGGACACTCTTGGGGCTGAGAGGTTTGGTGAGGTTGGGTGAGGAAACGCAGACCCTTTAGAGTAATACTGCGTGGTGCCCATCCCATGGGTCCCAAATCTCCAGGTTCAAGTGCATCTTCCTACATCGAAAACATGCATGAGAAACCCAGAAGATGGTACACCGTGTGATCGGGAAAGGTTTCCAAAACGCACCTCATTTCTCATCTCCTTGTGCTCGGGTTCGCCATTCCAGCCGCTTTACTAGCAATCTCCCTCCTTGGAGAATCAGCACCTTTAACCTCCTGTTCCGTACAGGTTGCAATTTGTCCTGAGGATGAACGGGAAGAGGGGGAACCAATGAGAGACTAGCTCTAGGTGTTGGGACAGGCACAGGTCACTCTATTTTCCCATCAGGAAGAAGAATTAACCACAGGCTCAGCCTGCCGCCCGGGACCAGAATAGGGCCTGAAGCAATCCTGCGCTTTTGCGGCCAGCTCCCAAGAAAGCGAGTTGAAAAATGGAGCTCAGGGGCACTGCAATTCACAAACCTGCAGACTTATAAATGATAACTCTCGTCCACAAATATATTGAGGGAAGGCAACGAAGAGGATTTGAAAGCAAGGCAGAATTGCAGGAAACAGATCTCAGGAGGGAGATTCGAATCGCCTTTAAAGAACAGGAAAAGCGGCAAAACCTCGACAATTACACCCTTGGCCAAAAAGGGCGGATGCGTTTTTTCCTGAATATATTCAGGAAAAAACGCATCCGCCCTTTTTGGCCAACCAAGCAACCTGGAAAGGCAAATCAGCGCTACAAAGAAGTCTCGCTTCCCATCGGTCAAAAGGGCCATGCTGAATAAAGTGTCAAAACAAGAAATGCAGGACAGGCCATGGAGAAACGGGAGCCTGGCTACGCTGATGGGCGGGATGTAAATTGTCAACAGCCACTCTGGAGAAGTGTACAGTGTGTCCTGAAACATCTAAAAAACTCAGCTTAGAGAGCATAGGGCACTTCCACTCATGGGCGTATAAATTGGGAAAACTAAAAATCAGCAAGACACAGGCACCCCAAAGTTTAGGGCTGCTCTGTTGACAAGAACCTCCACTTCGTTACAACTTAAATATACCAGGAAAGAGAAAAATGGATAAAGAAGTTGTGGTCCTTATGTACAATGGAATATCACTCAGCCATGAAATCAACGTCATAAGGCTAGTAGCAGCATGATGAGTGGATTTAGGTAGGACGATTCTAACTGAAATAAGTCACACAGAAAAAGACACTTATCATAAGATATCACTTATCGAGGGAATGTAAAAACCGCTACCCTTGAACTGAATTACAAAACAGAACAGAGTCACACGTTTAGAAAACACACTACGGCTGCTTAACGGGAAAGGTGAGGTGGGGTGATGCATAAAACAAGGGTTTCAAATTAGCTCAGATACCGTTCCATAAACCCAATAGGTAATAGACAAGACCTACTCCTTGCTCAGTGAATTGGACTCAACACCCCCTATTCACCGCCCAAGAATATATCTGACTAGTAAGAATCTTAAAACCTATGTATTGATATCTCTCTGTAAGTGAGTCAAGTGAGTGTAAAGCGGCATAAACACAGCAGTGAAAAGCAGCTAAATCCCGTTATAAAAATCAATTACTTTTAAAAACCCGTGAAACAAAGACAGTGAAAGAGAGAGAAATTCTTACAAAATTCGTTCAGGGGCTGTGATGCCACCTGGATTGACCATATCTAGACCCACAGCTGATTGAGACATAAGGGTGGACACTCTTGGGGCTGAGAGGTTTGGTGAGGTTGGGTGAGGAAACTCAGACCCTTTAAAGCAATACTGCGTGGTACCCATCCCATGGGTCCCAAATCTCCAAGTTCAAGGGCATCTTCCTACATCGAAAACATGCATGAGAACCCCAGAAGATGGTACACCGTGTGATCGGGAAAGGTTTCCAAAACGCACCTCATTTCTCATCTCCTTGTGCTCGGGTTCGCCATTCCAGCCGCTTTACTAGCAATCTCCCTCCTTGGAGAATCAGCACCTTTAACCTCCTGTTCCGTACAGGTTGCAATTTGTCCTGAGGATGAACGGGAAGAGGGGGAACCAATGAGAGACTAGCTCTAGGTGTTGGGACAGGCACAGGTCACTCTATTTTCCCATCAGGAAGAAGAATTAACCACAGGCTCAGCCTGCCGCCCGGGACCAGAATAGGGCCTGAAGCAATCCTGCGCTTTTGCGGCCAGCTCCCAAGAAAGCGAGTTGAAAAATGGAGCTCAGGGGCACTGCAATTCACAAACCTGCAGACTTATAAATGATAACTCTCGCCCACAAATATATTGAGGGAAGGCAACGAAGAGGATTTGAAAGCAAGGCAGAATTGCAGGAAACAGATCTCAGGAGGGAGATTCGAATCGCCTTTAAAGAACAGGAAAAGCGGCAAAACCTCGACAATTACACCCTTGGCCAAAAAGGGCGGATGCTTTTTTTCCTGAATATATTCAGGAAAAAAAGCATCCGCCCTTTTTGGCCAACCAAGCAACCTGGAAAGGCAAATCAGCGCTACAAAGAAGTCTCGCTTCCCATCGGTCAAAAGGGCCATGCTGAATAAAGTGTCAAAACCAGAAATGCAGGACAGGCCATGGAGAAACGGGAACCTGGCTACGCTGATGGGCGGGATGTAAATTTCCAACAGTCACTCTGGAGAAGTGTACGGTGTGTCCTGAAACATCTAAAAAACTCAGCTTAGAGAGCATAGGGCACTTCCACTCATGAGCGTATAAATTGGGAAAACTAAAAATCAGCAAGACACAGGCACCCCAAAGTTTAGGGCTGCTCTGTTGACAAGAACCTCCACTTCGTTACACCTTAAATATCCCAGGAAAGAGAAAAATGGATAAAGAAGTTGTGGTCCTTATGTACAATGGAATATCACTCAGCCATGAAATCAACGTCATAAGGCTAGTAGCAGCATGATGAGTGGATTTAGGTACGATGATTCTAAGTGAAATAAGTCACACAGAAAAGGACACTTATCATAAGATATCACTTATAGAGGGAATGTAAAAACCGCTACCCTTGAACTGAATTACAAAACAGAACAGAGTCACACGTTTAGAAAACACACTACGGCTGCTTAACGGGAAAGGTGAGGTGGGGTGATGCATAAAACAAGGGTTTCAAATTAGCTCAGATACCGTTCCATAAACCCAATAGGTAATAGACAAGACCTACTCCTTGCTCAGTGAATTGGACTCAACACCCCCTATTCACCGCCCAAGAATATATCTGACTAGTAAGAATCTTAAAACCTATGTATTGATATCTCTCTGTAAGTGAGTCAAGTGGGTGTATAGCGGCATAAACACAGCAGTGAAAAGCAGCTAAACCCCATTATAAAAATCAATTACTTTTAAAAACCCGTGAAACAAAGACAGTGAAACAGAGAGAAATTCTTACAAAATTCGTTCAGGGGCTGTGATGCCACCTGGATTGACCATATCTAGACCCACAGTTGATTGAGACATAAGGGTGGACACTCTTGGGGCTGAGAGGTTTGGTGAGGTTGGGTGAGGAAACGCAGACCCTTTAGAGTAATACTGCGTGGTGCCCATCCCATGGGTCCCAAATCTCCAGGTTCAAGGGCATCTTCCTCATCGAAAACATGCATGAGAAACCCAGAAGATGGTACACCGTGTGATCGGGCAAGGTTTCCAAAACGCACCTCATTTCTCATCTCCTTGTGCTCGGGTTCGCCATTCCAGCCGCTTTACTAGCAATCTCCCTCCTTGGAGAATCAGCACCTTTAACCTCCTGTTCCGTACAGGTTGCAATTTGTCCTGAGGATGAACGGGAAGAGGGGGAACCAATGAGAGACTAGCTCTAGGTGTTGGGACAGGCACAGGTCACTCTATTTTCCCATCAGGAAGAAGAATTAACCACAGGCTCAGCCTGCCGCCCGGGACCAGAATAGGGCCTGAAGCAATCCTGCGCTTTTGCGGCCAGCTCCCAAGAAAGCGAGTTGAAAAATGGAGCTCAGGGGCACTGCAATTCACAAACCTGCAGACTTATAAATGATAACTCTCGTCCACAAATATATTGAGGGAAGGCAACGAAGAGGATTTGAAAGCAAGGCAGAATTGCAGGAAACAGATCTCAGGAGGGAGATTCGAATCGCCTTTAAAGAACAGGAAAAGCGGCAAAACCTCGACAATGATGCCCTTGGCCAAAAAGGGCGAATGCGTTTTTTCCTGAATATATTCAGGAAAAAACGCATCCGCCCTTTTTGGCCAACCAAGCAACCTGGAAAGGCAAATCAGCGCTACAAAGAAGTCTCGCTTCCCATCGGTCAAAAGGGCCATGCTGAATAAAGTGTCAAAACCAGAAATGCAGGACAGGCCATGGAGAAACGGGAGCCTGGCTACGCTGATGGGCGGGATGTAAATTGCCAACAGCCACTCTGGAGAAGTGTACGGTGTGTCCTGAAACATCTAAAAAACTCAGCTTAGAGAGCATAGGGCACTTCCACTCATGGGCGTATAAATTGGGAAAACTAAAAATCAGCAAGACACAGGCACCCCAAAGTTTAGGGCTGCTCTGTTGACAAGAACCTCCACTTCGTTACACCTTAAATATCCCAGGAAAGAGAAAAATGGATAAAGAAGTTGTTGTCCTTATGTAAAATGGAATATCACTCAGCCATGAAATCAACGTCATAAGGCTAGTAGCAGCATGATGAGTGGATTTAGGTACGATGATTCTAAGTGAAAGAAGTCACACAGAAAAGGACACTTATCATAAGATATCACTTATCGAGGGAATGTAAAAACCGCTACCCTTGAACTGAATTACAAAACAGAACAGAGTCACAGGTTTAGAAAACACACTACGGCTGCTTAACGGGAAAGGTGAGGTGGGATGATGCATAAAACAAGGGTTTCAAATTAGCTCAGATACCGTTCCATAAACCCAATATGTAATAGACAAGACCTACTCCTTGCTCAGTGAATTGGACTCAACACCCCCTATTCACCGCCCAAGAATATATCTGACTAGTAAGAATCTTAAAACCTATGTATTAATATCTCTCTGTAAGTGAGTCAAGTGGGTGTAAAGCGGCATAAACACAGCAGTGAAAAGCAGCTAAACCCCATTATAAAAATCAATTACTTTTAAAAACCCGTGAAACAAAGACAGTGAAAGAGAGAGAAATTCTTACAAAATTCGTTCAGGGGCTGTGATGCCACCTGGATTGACCATATCTAGACCCACAGTTGATTGAGACATAAGGGTGGACACTCTTGGGGCTGAGAGGTTTGGTGAGGTTGGGTGAGGAAACGCAGACCCTTTAAAGTAATACTGCGTGGTGCCCATCCCATGGGTCCCAAATCTCCAGGTTCAAGGGCATCTTCCTACATTGAAAACATGCATGAGAAACCCAGAAGATGGTACACCGTGTGTTCGGGAAAGGTTTCCAAAACGCACCTCATTTCTCATCTCCTTGTGCTCGGGTTCGCCATTCCAGCTGCTTTACTAGCAATCTCCCTCCTTGGAGAATCAGCACCTTTAACCTCCTGTTCCGTACAGGTTGCAATTTGTCCTGAGGATGAACGGGAAGAGGGGGAACCAATGAGAGACTAGCTCTAGGTGTTGGGACAGGCACAGGTCACTCTATTTTCCCATCAGGAAGAAGAATTAACCACAGGCTCAGCCTGCCGCCCGGGACCAGAATAGGGCCTGAAGCAATCCTGCGCTTTTGCGGCCAGCTCCCAAGAAAGCGGGTTGAAAAATGGAGCTCAGGGGCACTGCAATTCACAAACCTGCAGACTTATAAATGATAACTCTCGTCCACAAATATATTGAGGGAAGGCAACGAAGAGGATTTGAAAGCAAGGCAGAATTGCAGGAAACAGATCTCAGGAGGGAGATTCGAATCGCCTTTAAAGAACAGGAAAAGTGGCAAAACCTCGACAATGATGCCCTTGGCCAAAAAGGGCGTACGCGTTTTTTCCTGAATATGTTCAGGAAAAAACGCATCCGCCCTTTTTGGCCAACCAAGCAACCTGGAAAGGCAAATCAGCACTACAAAGAAGTCTCGCTTCCCATCGGTCAAAAGGGCCATGCTGAATAAAGTGTCAAAACCAGAAATGCAGGACAGGCCATGGAGAAACGGGAGCCTGGCTACGCTGATGGGCGGGATGTAAATTGCCAACAGCCACTCTGGAGAAGTGTACGGTGTGTCCTGAAACATCTAAAAAACTCAGCTTAGAGAGCATAGGGCACTTCCACTCATGGGCGTATAAATTGGGAAAACTAAAAATCAGCAAGACACAGGCACCCCAAAGTTTAGGGCTGCTCTGTTGACAAGAACCTCCACTTCGTTACACCTTAAATATCCCAGGAAAGAGAAAAATGGATAAAGAAGTTGTGGTCCTTATGTACAATGGAATATCACTCAGCCATGAAATCAACGTCATAAGGCTAGTAGCAGCATGATGAGTGGATTTAGGTACGACGATTCTAAGTGAAATAAGTCACACAGAAAAGGACACTTATCATAAGATATCACTTATCGAGGGAATGTAAAAACCGCTACCCTTGAACTGAATTACAAAACAGAACAGAGTCACACGTTTAGAAAACACACTATGGCTGCTTAACGGGAAAGGTGAGGTGGGGTGATGCATAAAACAAGTGTTTCAAATTAGCTCAGATACCGTTCCATAAACCCAATAGGTAATAGACAATACCTACTCCTTGCTAAGTGAATTGGACTCAACACCCCCTATTCACCGCCCAAGAATATATCTGACTAGTAAGAATCTTAAAACCTATATATTGATATCTCTCTGTAAGTGAGTCAAGTGGGTGTAAAGCGGCATAAACACAGCAGTGAAAAGCAGCTAAACCCCATTATAAAAATCAATTACTTTTAAAAACCCGTGAAACAAAGACAGTGAAACAGAGAGAAATTCTTACAAAATTCGTTCAGGGGCTGTGATGCCACCTGGATTGACCATATCTAGACCCACAGTTGATTGAGACATAAGGGTGGACACTCTTGGGGCTGAGAGGTTTGGTGAGGTTGGGTGAGGAAACGCAGACCCTTTAGAGTAATACTGCGTGGTGCCCATCCCATGGGTCCCAAATCTCCAGGTTCAAGGGCATCTTCCTACATCGAAAACATGCATGAGAAACCCAGAAGATGGTACACCGTGAGATCGGGAAAGGTTTCCAAAACGCACCTCATTTCTCATCTCCTTGTGCTCGGGTTCGCCATTCCAGCCGCTTTACTAGCAATCTCCCTCCTTGGAGAATCAGCACCTTTAACCTCCTGTTCCGTAAAGGTTGCAATTTGTCCTGAGGATGAACGGGAAGAGGGGGAACCAATGAGAGACTAGCTCTAGGTGTTGGGACAGGCACAGGTCACTCTATTTTCCCATCAGGAAGAAGAATTAACCACAGGCTCAGCCTGCCGCCCGGGACCAGAATAGGGCCTGAAGCAATCCTGCGCTTTTGCGGCCAGCTCCCAAGAAAGCGAGTTGAAAAATGGAGCTCAGGGGCACTGCAATTCACAAACCTGCAGACTTATAAATGATTACTGTCGTCCACAAATATATTGAGGGAAGGCAACGAAGAGGATTTGAAAGCAAGGCAGAATTGCAGGAAACAGATCTCAGGAGGGAGATTCAAATCGCCTTTAAAGAACAGGAAAAGCGGCAAAACCTCGACAATTACACCCTTGGCCAAAAAGGGCGGATGCGTTTTTTCCTGAATATATTCAGTAAAAAACGCATCCGCCCTTTTTGGCCAACCAAGCAACCTGGAAAGGCAAATCAGCGCTACAAAGAAGTCTCGCTTCCCATCGGTCAAAAGGGCCATGCTGAATAAAGTGTCAAAACCAGAAATGCAGGACAGGCCATGGAGAAACGGGAGCCTGGCTACGCTGATGGGCGGGATGTAAATTGTCAACAGCCACTCTGGAGAAGTGTACAGTGTGTCCTGAAACATCTAAAAAACTCAGCTTAGAGAGCATAGGGCACTTCCACTCATGGGCGTATAAATTGGGAAAACTAAAAATCAGCAAGACACAGGCACCCCAAAGTTTAGGGCTGCTCTGTTGACAAGAACCTCCACTTCGTTACACCTTAAATATCCCAGGAAAGAGAAAAATGGATAAAGAAGTTGTGGTCCTTATGTACAATGGAATATCACTCAGCCATGAAATCAACGTCATAAGGCTAGTAGCAGCATGATGAGTGGATTTAGGTAGGACGATTCTAAGTGAAATAAGTCACACAGAAAAAGACACTTATCATAAGATATCACTTATCGAGGGAATGTAAAAACCGCTACCCTTGAACTGAATTACAAAACAGAACAGAGTCACACGTTTAGAAAACACACTACGGCTGCTTAACGGGAAAGGTGAGGTGGGGTGATGCATAAAACAAGGGTTTCAAATTAGCTCAGATACCGTTCCATAAACCCAATAGGTAATAGACAAGACCTACTCCTTGCTCAGTGAATTGGACTCAACACCCCCTATTCACCGCCCAAGAATATATCTGACTAGTAAGAATCTTAAAACCTATGTATTGATATCTCTCTGTAAGTGAGTCAAGTGAGTGTAAAGCGGCATAAACACAGCAGTGAAAAGCAGCTAAATCCCGTTATAAAAATCAATTACTTTTAAAAACCCGTGAAACAAAGACAGTGAAAGAGAGAGAAATTCTTACAAAATTCGTTCAGGGGCTGTGATGCCACCTGGATTGACCATATGTAGACCCACAGCTGATTGAGACATAAGGGTGGACACTCTTGGGGCTGAGAGGTTGGGTGAGGTTGGGTGAGGAAACTCAGACCCTTTAAAGCAATACTGCGTGGTACCCATCCCATGGGTCCCAAATCTCCAAGTTCAAGGGAATCTTCCTACATCGAAAACATGCATGAGAACCCCAGAAGATGGTACACCGTGTGATCGGGAAAGGTTTCCAAAACGCACCTCATTTCTCATCTCCTTGTGCTCGGGTTCGCCATTCCAGCCGCTTTACTAGCAATCTCCCTCCTTGGAGAATCAGCACCTTTAACCTCCTGTTCCGTACAGGTTGCAATTTGTCCTGAGGATGAACGGGAAGAGGGGGAACCAATGAGAGACTAGCTCTAGGTGTTGGGACAGGCACAGGTCACTCTATTTTCCCATCAGGAAGAAGAATTAACCACAGGCTCAGCCTGCCGCCCGGGACCAGAATAGGGCCTGAAGCAATCCTGCGCTTTTGCGGCCAGCTCCCAAGAAAGCGAGTTGAAAAATGGAGCTCAGGGGCACTGCAATTCACAAACCTGCAGACTTATAAATGATAACTCTCGTCCACAAATATATTGAGGGAAGGCAACGAAGAGGATTTGAAAGCAAGGCAGAATTGCAGGAAACAGATCTCAGGAGGGAGATTCGAATCGCCTTTAAAGAACAGGAAAAGCGGCAAAACCTCGACAATGATGCCCTTGGCCAAAAAGGGCGAATGCGTTTTTTCCTGAATATATTCAGGAAAAAACGCATCCGCCCTTTTTGGCCAACCAAGCAACCTGGAAAGGCAAATCAGCGCTACAAAGAAGTCTCGCTTCCCATCGGTCAAAAGGGCCATGCTGAATAAAGTGTCAAAACCAGAAATGCAGGACAGGCCATGGAGAAACGGGAGCCTGGCTACGCTGATGGGCGGGATGTAAATTGCCAACAGCCACTCTGGAGAAGTGTACGGTGTGTCCTGAAACATCTAAAAAACTCAGCTTACAGAGCATAGGGCACTTCCACTCATGGGCGTATAAATTGGGAAAACTAAAAATCAGCAAGACACAGGCACCCCAAAGTTTAGGGCTGCTCTGTTGACAAGAACCTCCACTTCGTTACACCTTAAATATCCCAGGAAAGAGAAAAATGGATAAAGAAGTTGTTGTCCTTATGTACAATGGAATATCACTCAGCCATGAAATCAACGTCATAAGGCTAGTAGCAGCATGATGAGTGGATTTAGGTACGATGATTTTAAGTGAAATAAGTCACACAGAAAAGGACACTTATCATAAGATATCACTTATCGAGGGAAAGTAAAAACCGCTACCCTTGAACTGAATTACAAAACAGAACAGAGTCACAGGTTCAGAAAACACACTACGGCTGCTTAACGGGAAAGGTGAGGTGGGATGATGCATAAAACAAGGGTTTCAAATTAGCTCAGATACCGTTCCATAAACCCAATATGTAATAGACAAGACCTACTCCTTGCTCAGTGAATTGGACTCAACACCCCCTATTCACCGCCCAAGAATATATCTGACTAGTAAGAATCTTAAAACCTATGTATTGATATCTCTCTGTAAGTGAGTCAAGTGGGTGTAAAGCGGCATAAACACAGCAGTGAAAAGCAGCTAAACCCCATTATAAAAATCAATTACTTTTAAAAACCCGTGAAACAAAGACAGTGAAACAGAGAGAAATTCTTACAAAATTCGTTCAGGGGCTGTGATGCCACCTGGATTGACCATATCTAGACCCACAGCTGATTGAGACATAAGGGTGGACACTCTTGGGGCTGAGAGGTTTGGTGAGGTTGGGTGAGGAAACTCAGACCCTTTAAAGCAATACTGCGTGGTACCCATCCCATGGGTCCCAAATCTCCAAGTTCAAGGGCATCTTCCTACATCGAAAACATGCATGAGAACCCCAGAAGATGGTACACCGTGTGATCGGGAAAGGTTTCCAAAACGCACCTCATTTCTCATCTCCTTGTGCTCGGGTTCGCCATTCCAGCCGCTTTACTAGCAATCTCCCTCCTTGGAGAATCAGCACCTTTAACCTCCTGTTCCGTACAGGTTGCAATTTGTCCTGAGGATGAACGGGAAGAGGGGGAACCAATGAGAGACTAGCTCTAGGTGTTGGGACAGGCACAGGTCACTCTATTTTCCCATCAGGAAGAAGAATTAACCACAGGCTCAGCCTGCCGCCCGGGACCAGAATAGGGCCTGAAGCAATCCTGCGCTTTTGCGGCCAGCTCCCAAGAAAGCGAGTTGAAAAATGGAGCTCAGGGGCACTGCAATTCACAAACCTGCAGACTTATAAATGATAACTCTCGCCCACAAATATATTGAGGGAAGGCAACGAAGAGGATTTGAAAGCAAGGCAGAATTGCAGGAAACAGATCTCAGGAGGGAGATTCGAATCGCCTTTAAAGAACAGGAAAAGCGGCAAAACCTCGACAATTACACCCTTGGCCAAAAAGGGCGGATGCGTTTTTTCCTGAATATATTCAGGAAAAAAAGCATCCGCCCTTTTTGGCCAACCAAGCAACCTGGAAAGGCAAATCAGCGCTACAAAGAAGTCTCGCTTCCCATCGGTCAAAAGGGCCATGCTGAATAAAGTGTCAAAACCAGAAATGCAGGACAGGCCATGGAGAAACGGGAGCCTGGCTACGCTGATGGGCGGGATGTAAATTTCCAACAGTCACTCTGGAGAAGTGTACGGTGTGTCCTGAAACATCTAAAAAACTCAGCTTAGAGAGCATAGGGCACTTCCACTCATGAGCGTATAAATTGGGAAAACTAAAAATCAGCAAGACACAGGCACCCCAAAGTTTAGGGCTGCTCTGTTGACAAGAACCTCCACTTCGTTACACCTTAAATATCCCAGGAAAGAGAAAAATGGATAAAGAAGTTGTGGTCCTTATGTACAATGGAATATCACTCAGCCATGAAATCAACGTCATAAGGCTAGTAGCAGCATGATGAGTGGATTTAGGTACGATGATTCTAAGTGAAATAAGTCACACAGAAAAGGACACTTATCATAAGATATCACTTATAGAGGGAATGTAAAAACCGCTACCCTTGAACTGAATTACAAAACAGAACAGAGTCACACGTTTAGAAAACACACTACGGCTGCTTAACGGGAAAGGTGAGGTGGGGTGATGCATAAAACAAGGGTTTCAAATTAGCTCAGATACCGTTCCATAAACCCAATAGGTAATAGACAAGACCTACTCCTTGCTCAGTGAATTGGACTCAACACCCCCTATTCACCGCCCAAGAATATATCTGACTAGTAAGAATCTTAAAACCTATGTATTGATATCTCTCTGTAAGTGAGTCAAGTGGGTGTATAGCGGCATAAACACAGCAGTGAAAAGCAGCTAAACCCCATTATAAAAATCAATTACTTTTAAAAACCAGTGAAACAAAGACAGTGAAAGAGAGAGAAATTCTTACAAAATTCGTTCAGGGGCTGTGATGCCACCTGGATTGACCATATCTAGACCCACAGTTGATTGAGACATAAGGGTGGACACTCTTGGGGCTGAGAGGTTTGGTGAGGTTGGGTGAGGAAACGCAGACCCTTTAGAGTAATACTGCGTGGTGCCCATCCCATGGGTCCCAAATCTCCAGGTTCAAGGGCATCTTCCTCATCGAAAACATGCATGAGAAACCCAGAAGATGGTACACCGTGTGATCGGGCAAGGTTTCCAAAACGCACCTCATTTCTCATCTCCTTGTGCTCGGGTTCGCCATTCCAGCCGCTTTACTAGCAATCTCCCTCCTTGGAGAATCAGCACCTTTAACCTCCTGTTCCGTACAGGTTGCAATTTGTCCTGAGGATGAACGGGAAGAGGGGGAACCAATGAGAGACTAGCTCTAGGTGTTGGGACAGGCACAGGTCACTCTATTTTCCCATCAGGAAGAAGAATTAACCACAGGCTCAGCCTGCCGCCCGGGACCAGAATAGGGCCTGAAGCAATCCTGCGCTTTTGCGGCCAGCTCCCAAGAAAGCGAGTTGAAAAATGGAGCTCAGGGGCACTGCAATTCACAAACCTGCAGACTTATAAATGATAACTCTCGTCCACAAATATATTGAGGGAAGGCAACGAAGAGGATTTGAAAGCAAGGCAGAATTGCAGGAAACAGATCTCAGGAGGGAGATTCGAATCACCTTTAAAGAACAGGAAAAGCGGCAAAACCTCGACAATGATGCCCTTGGCCAAAAAGGGCGTACGCGTTTTTTCCTGAATATGTTCAGGAAAAAACGCATCCGCCCTTTTTGGCCAACCAAGCAACCTGGAAAGGCAAATCAGCACTATAAAGAAGTCTCGCTTCCCATCGGTCAAAAGGGCCATGCTGAATAAAGTGTCAAAACCAGAAATGCAGGACAGGCCATGGAGAAACGGGAGCCTGGCTACGCTGATGGGCGGGATGTAAATTGCCAAGAGCCACTCTGGAGAAGTGTACGGTGTGTCCTGAAACATCTAAAAAACTCAGCTTAGAGAGCATAGGGCACTTCCACTCATGGGCGTATAAATTGGGAAAACTAAAAATCAGCAAGACACAGGCACCCCAAAGTTTAGGGCTGCTCTGTTGACAAGAACCTCCACTTCGTTACACCTTAAATATCCCAGGAAAGAGAAAAATGGATAAAGAAGTTGTGGTCCTTATGTACAATGGAATATCACTCAGCCATGAAATCAACGTCATAAGGCTAGTAGCAGCATGATGAGTGGATTTAGGTACGACGATTCTAAGTGAAATAAGTCACACAGAAAAGGACACTTATCATAAGATATCACTTATCGAGGGAATGTAAAAACCGCTACCCTTGAACTGAATTACAAAACAGAACAGAGTCACACGTTTAGAAAACACACTATGGCTGCTTAACGGGAAAGGTGAGGTGGGGTGATGCATAAAACAAGGGTTTCAAATTAGCTCAGATACCGTTCCATAAACCCAATACGTAATAGACAAGACCTACTCCTTGCTCAGTGAATTGGACTCAACACCCCCTATTCACCGCCCAAGAATATATCTGACTAGTAAGAATCTTAAAACCTATGTATTGATATCTCTCTGTAAGTGAGTCAAGTGGGTGTAAAGCGGCATAAACACAGCAGTGAAAAGCAGCTAAACCCCATTATAAAAATCAATTACTTTTAAAAACCCGTGAAACAAAGACAGTGAAAGAGAGAGAAATTCTTACAAAATTCGTTCAGGGGCTGTGATGCCACCTTGATTGACCATATCTAGACCCACAGTTGATTGAGACATAAGGGTGGACACTCTTGGGGCTGAGAGGTTTGGTGAGGTTGGGTGAGGAAACGCAGACCCTTTAAAGTAATACCGCGTGGTGCCCATCCCATGGGTCTCAAATCTCCAGGTTCAAGGGCATCTTCCTACATCGAAAACATGCATGAGAAACCCAGAAGATGGTACACCATGTGATCGGGCAAGGTTTCCAAAACGCACCTCATTTCTCATCTCCTTGTGCTCGGGTTCGCCATTCCAGCCGCTTTACTAGCAATCTCCCTCCTTGGAGAATCAGCACCTTTAACCTCCTGTTCCGTACAGGTTGCAATTTGTCCTGAGGATGAACGGGAAGAGGGGGAACCAATGAGAGACTAGCTCTAGGTGTTGGGACAGGCACAGGTCACTCTATTTTCCCATCAGGAAGAAGAATTAACCACAGGCTCAGCCTGCCGCCCGGGACCAGAATAGGGCCTGAAGCAATCCTGCGCTTTTGCGGCCAGCTCCCAAGAAAGCGAGTTGAAAAATGGAGCTCAGGGGCACTGCAATTCACAAACCTGCAGACTTATAAATGATAACTCTCGCCCACAAATATATTGAGGGAAGGCAACGAAGAGGATTTGAAAGCAAGGCAGAATTGCAGGAAACAGATCTCAGGAGGGAGATTCGAATCGCCTTTAAAGAACAGGAAAAGCGGCAAAACCTCGACAATTACACCCTTGGCCAAAAAGGGCGGATGCGTTTTTTCCTGAATATATTCAGGAAAAAAAGCATCCGCCCTTTTTGGCCAACCAAGCAACCTGGAAAGGCAAATCAGCGCTACAAAGAAGTCTCGCTTCCCATCGGTCAAAAGGGCCATGCTGAATAAAGTGTCAAAACCAGAAATGCAGGACAGGCCATGGAGAAACGGGAGCCTGGCTACGCTGATGGGCGGGATGTAAATTTCCAACAGTCACTCTGGAGAAGTGTACGGTGTGTCCTGAAACATCTAAAAAACTCAGCTTAGAGAGCATAGGGCACTTCCACTCATGAGCGTATAAATTGGGAAAACTAAAAATCAGCAAGACACAGGCACCCCAAAGTTTAGGGCTGCTCTGTTGACAAGAACCTCCACTTCGTTACACCTTAAATATCCCAGGAAAGAGAAAAATGGATAAAGAAGTTGTGGTCCTTATGTACAATGGAATATCACTCAGCCATGAAATCAACGTCATAAGGCTAGTAGCAGCATGATGAGTGGATTTAGGTACGATGATTCTAAGTGAAATAAGTCACACAGAAAAGGACACTTATCATAAGATATCACTTATAGAGGGAATGTAAAAACCGCTACCCTTGAACTGAATTACAAAACAGAACAGAGTCACACGTTTAGAAAACACACTACGGCTGCTTAACGGGAAAGGTGAGGTGGGGTGATGCATAAAACAAGGGTTTCAAATTAGCTCAGATACCGTTCCATAAACCCAATAGGTAATAGACAAGACCTACTCCTTGCTCAGTGAATTGGACTCAACACCCCCTATTCACCGCCCAAGAATATATCTGACTAGTAAGAATCTTAAAACCTATGTATTGATATCTCTCTGTAAGTGAGTCAAGTGGGTGTATAGCGGCATAAACACAGCAGTGAAAAGCAGCTAAACCCCATTATAAAAATCAATTACTTTTAAAAACCAGTGAAACAAAGACAGTGAAAGAGAGAGAAATTCTTACAAAATTCGTTCAGGGGCTGTGATGCCACCTGGATTGACCATATCTAGACCCACAGTTGATTGAGACATAAGGGTGGACACTCTTGGGGCTGAGAGGTTTGGTGAGGTTGGGTGAGGAAACGCAGACCCTTTAGAGTAATACTGCGTGGTGCCCATCCCATGGGTCCCAAATCTCCAGGTTCAAGGGCATCTTCCTCATCGAAAACATGCATGAGAAACCCAGAAGATGGTACACCGTGTGATCGGGCAAGGTTTCCAAAACGCACCTCATTTCTCATCTCCTTGTGCTCGGGTTCGCCATTCCAGCCGCTTTACTAGCAATCTCCCTCCTTGGAGAATCAGCACCTTTAACCTCCTGTTCCGTACAGGTTGCAATTTGTCCTGAGGATGAACGGGAAGAGGGGGAACCAATGAGAGACTAGCTCTAGGTGTTGGGACAGGCACAGGTCACTCTATTTTCCCATCAGGAAGAAGAATTAACCACAGGCTCAGCCTGCCGCCCGGGACCAGAATAGGGCCTGAAGCAATCCTGCGCTTTTGCGGCCAGCTCCCAAGAAAGCGAGTTGAAAAATGGAGCTCAGGGGCACTGCAATTCACAAACCTGCAGACTTATAAATGATAACTCTCGTCCACAAATATATTTAGGGAAGGCAACGAAGAGGATTTGAAAGCAAGGCAGAATTGCAGGAAACATCTCAGGAGGGAGATTCGAATCACCTTTAAAGAACAGGAAAAGCGGCAAAACCTCGACAATGATGCCCTTGGCCAAAAAGGGCGTACGCGTTTTTTCCTGAATATGTTCAGGAAAAAACGCATCCGCCCTTTTTGGCCAACCAAGCAACCTGGAAAGGCAAATCAGCACTATAAAGAAGTCTCGCGTCCCATCGGTCAAAAGGGCCATGCTGAATAAAGTGTCAAAACCAGAAATGCAGGACAGGCCATGGAGAAACGGGAGCCTGGCTACGCTGATGGGCGGGATGTAAATTGCCAAGAGCCACTCTGGAGAAGTGTACGGTGTGTCCTGAAACATCTAAAAAACTCAGCTTAGAGAGCATAGGGCACTTCCACTCATGGGCGTATAAATTGGGAAAACTAAAAATCAGCAAGACACAGGCACCCCAAAGTTTAGGGCTGCTCTGTTGACAAGAACCTCCACTTCGTTACACCTTAAATATCCCAGGAAAGAGAAAAATGGATAAAGAAGTTGTGGTCCTTATGTACAATGGAATATCACTCAGCCATGAAATCAACGTCATAAGGCTAGTAGCAGCATGATGAGTGGATTTAGGTACGACGATTCTAAGTGAAATAAGTCACACAGAAAAGGACACTTATCATAAGATATCACTTATCGAGGGAATGTAAAAACCGCTACCCTTGAACTGAATTACAAAACAGAACAGAGTCACACGTTTAGAAAACACACTATGGCTGCTTAACGGGAAAGGTGAGGTGGGGTGATGCATAAAACAAGGGTTTCAAATTAGCTCAGATACCGTTCCATAAACCCAATAGGTAATAGACAAGACCTACTCCTTGCTCAGTGAATTGGACTCAACACCCCCTATTCACCGCCCAAGAATATATCTGACTAGTAAGAATCTTAAAACCTATGTATTGATATCTCTCTGTAAGTGAGTCAAGTGAGTGTAAAGCGGCATAAACACAGCAGTGAAAAGCAGCTAAATCCCGTTATAAAAATCAATTACTTTTAAAAACCCGTGAAACAAAGACAGTGAAAGAGAGAGAAATTCTTACAAAATTCGTTCAGGGGCTGTGATGCCACCTGGATTGACCATATCTAGACCCACAGCTGATTGAGACATAAGGGTGGACACTCTTGGGGCTGAGAGGTTTGGTGAGGTTGGGTGAGGAAACTCAGACCCTTTAAAGCAATACTGCGTGGTACCCATCCCATGGGTCCCAAATCTCCAAGTTCAAGGGCATCTTCCTACATCGAAAACATGCATGAGAACCCCAGAAGATGGTACACCGTGTGATCGGGAAAGGTTTCCAAAACGCACCTCATTTCTCATCTCCTTGTGCTCGGGTTCGCCATTCCAGCCGCTTTACTAGCAATCTCCCTCCTTGGAGAATCAGCACCTTTAACCTCCTGTTCCGTACAGGTTGCAATTTGTCCTGAGGATGAACGGGAAGAGGGGGAACCAATGAGAGACTAGCTCTAGGTGTTGGGACAGGCACAGGTCACTCTATTTTCCCATCAGGAAGAAGAATTAACCACAGGCTCAGCCTGCCGCCCGGGACCAGAATAGGGCCTGAAGCAATCCTGCGCTTTTGCGGCCAGCTCCCAAGAAAGCGAGTTGAAAAATGGAGCTCAGGGGCACTGCAATTCACAAACCTGCAGACTTATAAATGATAACTCTCGCCCACAAATATATTGAGGGAAGGCAACGAAGAGGATTTGAAAGCAAGGCAGAATTGCAGGAAACAGATCTCAGGAGGGAGATTCGAATCGCCTTTAAAGAACAGGAAAAGCGGCAAAACCTCGACAATTACACCCTTGGCCAAAAAGGGCGGATGCGTTTTTTCCTGAATATATTCAGGAAAAAACGCATCCGCCCTTTTTGGCCAACCAAGCAACCTGGAAAGGCAAATCAGCGCTACAAAGAAGTCTCGCTTCCCATCGGTCAAAAGGGCCATGCTGAATAAAGTGTCAAAACCAGAAATGCAGGACAGGCCATGGAGAAACAGGAGCCTGGCTACGCTGATGGGCGGGATGTAAATTGTCAACAGCCACTCTGGAGAAGTGTACAGTGTGTCCTGAAACATCTAAAAAACTCAGCTTAGAGAGCATAGGGCACTTCCACTCATGGGCGTATAAATTGGGAAAACTAAAAATCAGCAAGACACAGGCACCCCAAAGTTTAGGGCTGCTCTGTTGACAAGAACCTCCACTTCGTTACAACTTAAATATACCAGGAAAGAGAAAAATGGATAAAGAAGTTGTGGTCCTTATGTACAATGGAATATCACTCAGCCATGAAATCAACGTCATAAGGCTAGTAGCAGCATGATGAGTGGATTTAGGTAGGACGATTCTAAGTGAAATAAGTCACACAGAAAAAGACACTTATCATAAGATATCACTTATCGAGGGAATGTAAAAACCGCTACCCTTGAACTGAATTACAAAACAGAACAGAGTCACACGTTTAGAAAACACACTACGGCTGCTTAACGGGAAAGGTGAGGTGGGGTGATGCATAAAACAAGGGTTTCAAATTAGCTCAGATACCGTTCCATAAACCCAATAGGTAATAGACAAGACCTACTCCTTGCTCAGTGAATTGGACTCAACACCCCCTATTCACCGCCCAAGAATATATCTGACTAGTAAGAATCTTAAAACCTATGTATTGATATCTCTCTGTAAGTGAGTCAAGTGAGTGTAAAGCGGCATAAACACAGCAGTGAAAAGCAGATAAATCCCGTTATAAAAATCAATTACTTTTAAAAACCCGTGAAACAAAGACAGTGAAAGAGAGAGAAATTCTTACAAAATTCGTTCAGGGGCTGTGATGCCACCTGGATTGACCATATCTAGACCCACAGCTGATTGAGACATAAGGGTGGACACTCTTGGGGCTGAGAGGTTTGGTGAGGTTGGGTGAGGAAACTCAGACCCTTTAAAGCAATACTGCGTGGTACCCATCCCATGGGTCCCAAATCTCCAATTTCAAGGGCATCTTCCTACATCGAAAACATGCATGAGAACCCCAGAAGATGGTACACCGTGTGATCGGGAAAGGTTTCCAAAACGCACCTCATTTCTCATCTCCTTGTGCTCGGGTTCGCCATTCCAGCTGCTTTACTAGCAATCTCCCTCCTTGGAGAATCAGCATCTTTAACCTCCTGTTCCGTACAGGTTGCAATTTGTCCTGAGGATGAACGGGAAGAGGGGGAACCAATGAGAGACTAGCTCTAGGTGTTGGGACAGGCACAGGTCACTCTATTTTCCCATCAGGAAAAAGAATTAACCACAGGCTCAGCCTGCCGCCCGGGACCAGAATAGGGCCTGAAGCAATCCTGCGCTTTTGCGGCCAGCTCCCAAGAAAGCGAGTTGAAAAATGGAGCTCAGGGGTACTGCCATTCACAAACCTGCAGACTTATAAATGATAACTCTCGTCCACAAATATATTGAGGGAAGGCAACGAAGAGGATTTGAAAGCAACGCAGAATTGCAGGAAACAGATCTCAGGAGGGAGATTCAAATCGCCTTTAAAGAACAGGAAAAGCGGCAAAACCTCGACAATTACACCCTTGGCCAAAAAGGGCGGATGCGTTTTTTCCTGAATATATTCAGGAAAAAACGCATCCGCCCTTTTTGGCCAACCAAGCAACCTGGAAAGGCAAATCAGCGCTACAAAGAAGTCTCGCTTCCCATCGGTCAAAAGGGCCATGCTGAATAAAGTGTCAAAACCAGAAATGCAGGACAGGCCATGGAGAAACGGGAGCCTGGCTACGCTGATGGGCGGGATGTAAATTGTCAACAGCCACTCTGGAGAAGTGTACGGTGTGTCCTGAAACATCTAAAAAACTCAGCTTAGAGAGCATAGGGCACTTCCACTCATGGGCGTATAAATTGGGAAAACTAAAAATCAGCAAGACACAGGCACCCCAAAGTTTAGGGCTGCTCTGTTGACAAGAACCTCCACTTCGTTACACCTTAAATATCCCAGGAAAGAGAAAAATGGATAAAGAAGTTGTTGTCCTTATGTACAATGGAATATCACTCAGCCATGAAATCAACGTCATAAGGCTAGTAGCAGCATGATGGGTGGATTTAGGTACGATGATTCTAAGTGAAATAAGTCACACAGAAAAGGACACTTATCATAAGATATCACTTATAGAGGGAATGTAAAAACCGCTACCCTTGAACTGAATTACAAAACAGAACAGAGTCACAGGTTTAGAAAACACACTACGGCTGCTTAACGGGAAAGGTGAGGTGGGATGATGCATAAAACAAGGGTTTCAAATTAGCTCAGATACCGTTCCATAAACCCAATATGTAATAGACAAGACCTACTCCTTGCTCAGTGAATTGGACTCAACACCCCCTATTCACCGCCCAAGAATATATCTGACTAGTAAGAATCTTAAAACCTATGTATTAATATCTCTCTGTAAGTGAGTCAAGTGGGTGTAAAGCGGCATAAACACAGCAGTGAAAAGCAGCTAAACCCCATTATAAAAATCAATTACTTTTAAAAACCCGTGAAACAAAGACAGTGAAAGAGAGAGAAATTCTTACAAAATTCGTTCAGGGGCTGTGATGCCACCTGGATTGACCATATCTAGACCCACAGTTGATTGAGACATAAGGGTGGACACTCTTGGGGCTGAGAGGTTTGGTGAGGTTGGGTGAGGAAACGCAGACCCTTTAAAGTAATACTGCGTGGTGCCCATCCCATGGGTCCCAAATCTCCAGGTTCAAGGGCATCTTCCTACATCGAAAACATGCATGAGAAACCCAGAAGATGGTACACCGTGTGTTCGGGAAAGGTTTCCAAAACGCACCTCATTTCTCATCTCCTTGTGCTCGGGTTCGCCATTCCAGCCGCTTTACTAGCAATCTCCCTCCTTGGAGAATCAGCACCTTTAACCTCCTGTTCCGTACAGGTTGCAATTTGTCCTGAGGATGAACGGGAAGAGGGGGAACCAATGAGAGACTAGCTCTAGGTGTTGGGACAGGCACAGGTCACTCTATTTTCCCATCAGGAAGAAGAATTAACCACAGGCTCAGCCTGCCGCCCGGGACCAGAATAGGGCCTGAAGCAATCCTGCGCTTTTGCGGCCAGCTCCCAAGAAAGCGAGTTGAAAAATGGAGCTCAGGGGCACTGCAATTCACAAACCTGCAGACTTATAAATGATAACTCTCGTCCACAAATATATTGAGGGAAGGCAACGAAGAGGATTTGAAAGCAAGGCAGAATTGCAGGAAACAGATCTCAGGAGGGAGATTCGAATCGCCTTTAAAGAACAGGAAAAGTGGCAAAACCTCGACAATGATGCCCTTGGCCAAAAAGGGCTTACGCGTTATTTCCTGAATATGTTCAGGAAAAAACGCATCCGCCCTTTTTGGCCAACCAAGCAACCTGGAAAGGCAAATCAGCACTACAAAGAAGTCTCGCTTCCCATCGGTCAAAAGGGCCATGCTGAATAAAGTGTCAAAACCAGAAATGCAGGACAGGCCATGGAGAAACGGGAGCCTGGCTACGCTGATGGGCGGGATGTAAATTGCCAAGAGCCACTCTGGAGAAGTGTACGGTGTGTCCTGAAACATCTAAAAAACTCAGCTTAGAGAGCATAGGGCACTTCCACTCATGGGCGTATAAATTGGGAAAACTAAAAATCAGCAAGACACAGGCACCCCAAAGTTTAGGGCTGCTCTGTTGACAAGAACCTCCACTTCGTTACACCTTAAATATCCCAGGAAAGAGAAAAATGGATAAAGAAGTTGTGGTCCTTATGTACAATGGAATATCACTCAGCCATGAAATCAATGTCATAAGGCTAGTAGCAGCATGATGAGTGGATTTAGGTACGACGATTCTAAGTGAAATAAGTCACACAGAAAAGGACACTTATCATAAGATATCACTTATCGAGGGAATGTAAAAACCGCTACCCTTGAACTGAATTACAAAACAGAACAGAGTCACACGTTTAGAAAACACACTATGGCTGCTTAACGGGAAAGGTGAGGTGGGGTGATGCATAAAACAAGGGTTTCAAATTAGCTCAGATACCGTTCCATAAACCCAATAGGTAATAGACAAGACCTACTCCTTGCTCAGTGAATTGGACTCAACACCCCCTATTCACCGCCCAAGAATATATCTGACTAGTAAGAATCTTAAAACCTATGTATTGATATCTCTCTGTAAGTGAGTCAAGTGGGTGTAAAGCGGCATAAACACAGCAGTGAAAAGCAGCTAAACCCCATTATAAAAATCAATTACTTTTAAAAACCCGTGAAACAAAGACAGTGAAACAGAGAGAAATTCTTACAAAATTCGTTCAGGGGCTGTGATGCCACCTGGATTGACCATATCTAGACCCACAGTTGATTGAGACATAAGGGTGGACACTCTTGGGGCTGAGAGGTTTGGTGAGGTTGGGTGAGGAAACGCAGACCCTTTAGAGTAATACTGCGTGGTGCCCATCCCATGGGTCCCAAATCTCCAGGTTCAAGGGCATCTTCCTACATCGAAAACATGCATGAGAACCCCAGAAGATGGTACACCGTGTGATCGGGAAAGGTTTCCAAAACGCACCTCATTTCTCATCTCCTTGTGCTCGGGTTCGCCATTCCAGCCGCTTTACTAGCAATCTCCCTCCTTGGAGAATCAGCACCTTTAACCTCCTGTTCCGTACAGGTTGCAATTTGTCCTGAGGATGAACGGGAAGAGGGGGAAACAATGAGAGACTAGCTCTAGATGTTGGGACAGGCACAGGTCACTCTATTTTCCCATCAGGAAGAAGAATTAACCACAGGCTCACCCTGCCGCCCGGGACCAGAATAGGGCCTGAAGCAATCCTGCGCTTTTGCGGCCAGCTCCCAAGAAAGCGAGTTGAAAAATGGAGCTCAGGGGCACTGCAATTCACAAACCTGCAGACTTATAAATGATAACTCTCGCCCACAAATATATTGAGGGAAGGCAACGAAGAGGATTTGAAAGCAAGGCAGAATTGCAGGAAACAGATCTCAGGAGGGAGATTCGAATCGCCTTTAAAGAACAGGAAAAGCGGCAAAACCTCGACAATTACACCCTTGGCCAAAAAGGGCGGATGCGTTTTTTCCTGAATATATTCAGGAAAAAACGCATCCGCCCTTTTTGGCCAACCAAGCAACCTGGAAAGGCAAATCAGCGCTACAAAGAAGTCTCGCTTCCCATCGGTCAAAAGGGCCATGCTGAATAAAGTGTCAAAACCAGAAATGCAGGACAGGCCATGGAGAAACAGGAGCCTGGCTACGCTGATGGGCGGGATGTAAATTGTCAACAGCCACTCTGGAGAAGTGTACAGTGTGTCCTGAAACATCTAAAAAACTCAGCTTAGAGAGCATAGGGCACTTCCACTCATGGGCGTATAAATTGGGAAAACTAAAAATCAGCAAGACACAGGCACCCCAAAGTTTAGGGCTGCTCTGTTGACAAGAACCTCCACTTCGTTACAACTTAAATATACCAGGAAAGAGAAAAATGGATAAAGAAGTTGTGGTCCTTATGTACAATGGAATATCACTCAGCCATGAAATCAACGTCATAAGGCTAGTAGCAGCATGATGAGTGGATTTAGGTAGGACGATTCTAAGTGAAATAAGTCACACAGAAAAAGACACTTATCATAAGATATCACTTATCGAGGGAATGTAAAAACCGCTACCCTTCAACTGAATTACAAAACAGAACAGAGTCACACGTTTAGAAAACACACTACGGCTGCTTAACGGGAAAGGTGAGGTGGGGTGATGCATAAAACAAGGGTTTCAAATTAGCTCAGATACCGTTCCATAAACCCAATAGGTAATAGACAAGACCTACTCCTTGCTCAGTGAATTGGACTCAACACCCCCTATTCACCGCCCAAGAATATATCTGACTAGTAAGAATCTTAAAACCTATGTATTGATATCTCTCTGTAAGTGAGTCAAGTGAGTGTAAAGCGGCATAAACACAGCAGTGAAAAGCAGCTAAATCCCGTTATAAAAATCAATTACTTTTAAAAACCCGTGAAACAAAGACAGTGAAAGAGAGAGAAATTCTTACAAAATTCGTTCAGGGGCTGTGATGCCACCTGGATTGACCATATCTAGACCCACAGCTGATTGAGACATAAGGGTGGACACTCTTGGGGCTGAGAGGTTTGGTGAGGTTGGGTGAGGAAACTCAGACCCTTTAAAGCAATACTGCGTGGTACCCATCCCATGGGTCCCAAATCTCCAAGTTCAAGGGCATCTTCCTACATCGAAAACATGCATGAGAACCCCAGAAGATGGTACACCGTGTGATCGGGAAAGGTTTCCAAAACGCACCTCATTTCTCATCTCCTTGTGCTCGGGTTCGCCATTCCAGCCGCTTTACTAGCAATCTCCCTCCTTGGAGAATCAGCACCTTTAACCTCCTGTTCCGTACAGGTTGCAATTTGTCCTGAGGATGAACGGGAAGAGGGGGAACCAATGAGAGACTAGCTCTAGGTGTTGGGACAGGCACAGGTCACTCTATTTTCCCATCAGGAAGAAGAATTAACCACAGGCTCAGCCTGCCGCCCGGGACCAGAATAGGGCCTGAAGCAATCCTGCGCTTTTGCGGCCAGCTCCCAAGAAAGCGAGTTGAAAAATGGAGCTCAGGGGCACTGCAATTCACAAACCTGCAGACTTATAAATGATAACTCTCGTCCACAAATATATTGAGGGAAGGCAACGAAGAGGATTTGAAAGCAAGGCAGAATTGCAGGAAACAGATCTCAGGAGGGAGATTCAAATCGCCTTTAAAGAACAGGAAAAGCGGCAAAACCTCGACAATTACACCCTTGGCCAAAAAGGGCGGATGCGTTTTTTCCTGAATATATTCAGGAAAAAACGCATCCGCCCTTTTTGGCCAACCAAGCAACCTGGAAAGGCAAATCAGCGCTACAAAGAAGTCTCGCTTCCCATCGGTCAAAAGGGCCATGCTGAATAAAGTGTCAAAACCAGAAATGCAGGACAGGCCATGGAGAAACGGGAGCCTGGCTACGCTGATGGGCGGGATGTAAATTTCCAACAGTCACTCTGGAGAAGTGTACGGTGTGTCCTGAAACATCTAAAAATCTCAGCTTAGAGAGCATAGGGCACTTCCACTCATGGGCGTATAAATTGGGAAAACTAAAAATCAGCAAGACACAGGCACCCCAAAGTTTAGGGCTGCTCTGTTGACAAGAACCTCCACTTCGTTACACCTTAAATATCCCAGGAAAGAGAAAAATGGATAAAGAAGTTGTGGTCCTTATGTACAATGGAATATCACTCAGCCATGAAATCAACGTCATAAGGCTAGTAGCAGCATGATGAGTGGATTTAGGTACGACGATTCTAAGTGAAATAAGTCACACAGAAAAGGACACTTATCATAAGATATCACTTATAGAGGGAATGTAAAAACCGCTACCCTTGAACTGAATTACAAAACAGAACAGAGTCACACGTTTAGAAAACACACTACGGCTGCTTAACGGAAAAGGTGAGGTGGGGTGATGCATAAAACAAGGGTTTCAAATTAGCTCAGATACCGTTCCATAAACCCAATATGTAATAGAGAAAACCTACTCCTTGCTCAGTGAATTGGACTCAACACCCCCTATTCACCGCCCAAGAATATATCTGACTAGTAAGAATCTTAAAACCTATGTATTGATATCTCTCTGTAAGTGAGTCAAGTGGGTGTAAAGCGGCATAAACACAGCAGTGAAAAGCAGCTAAACCCCATTATAAAAATCAATTACTTTTAAAAACCCGTGAAACAAAGACAGTGAAAGAGAGAGAAATTCTTACAAAATTCGTTCAGGGGCTGTGATGCCACCTGGATTGACCATATCTAGACCCACAGTTGATTGAGACATAAGGGTGGACACTCTTGGGGCTGAGAGGTTTGGTGAGGTTGGGTGAGGAAACGCAGACCCTTTAAAGTAATACTGCGTGGTGCCCATCCCATGGGTCCCAAATCTCCAGGTTCAAGGGCATCTTCCTACATCGAAAACATGCATGAGAAACCCAGAAGATGGTACACCGTGTGATCGGGAAAGGTTTCCAAAACGCACCTCATTTCTCATCTCCTTGTGCTCGGGTTCGCCATTCCAGCCACTTTACTAGCAATCTCCCTCCTTGGAGAATCAGCACCTTTAGCCTCCTGTTCCGTACAGGTTGCAATTTGTCCTGAGGATGAACGGGAAGAGGGGGAACCAATGAGAGACTAGCTCTAGGTGTTGGGACAGGCACAGGTCACTCTATTTTCCCATCAGGAAGAAGAATTAACCACAGGCTCAGCCTGCCGCCCGGGACCAGAATAGGGCCTGAAGCAATCCTGTGCTTTTGCGGCCAGCTCCCAAGAAAGCGAGTTGAAAAATGGAGCTCAGGGGCACTGCAATTCACAAACCTGCAGACTTATAAATGATAACTCTCGTCCACAAATATATTGAGGGAAGGCAACGAAGAGGATTTGAAAGCAAGGCAGAATTGCAGGAAACAGATCTCAGGAGGGAGATTCGAATCGCCTTTAAAGAACAGGAAAAGCGGCAAAACCTCGACAATGATGCCCTTGGCCAAAAAGGGCGTACGCGTTTTTTCCTGAATATGTTCAGGAAAAAACGCATCCGCCCTTTTTGGCCAACCAAGCAACCTGGAAAGGCAAATCAGCGCTACAAAGAAGTCTCGCTTCCCATCGGTCAAAAGGGCCATGCTGAATAAAGTGTCAAAACCAGAAATGCAGGACAGGCCATGGAGAAACGGGAGCCTGGCTACGCTGATGGGCGGGATGTAAATTGCCAAGAGCCACTCTGGAGAAGTGTACGGTGTGTCCTGAAACATCTAAAAAACTCAGCTTAGAGAGCATAGGGCACTTCCACTCATGGGCGTATAAATTGGGAAAACTAAAAATCAGCAAGACACAGGCACCCCAAAGTTTAGGGCTGCTCTGTTGACAAGAACCTCCACTTCGTTACACCTTAAATATCCCAGGAAAGAGAAAAATGGATAAAGAAGTTGTGGTCCTTATGTACAATGGAATATCACTCAGCCATGAAATCAACGTCATAAGGCTAGTAGCAGCATGATGAGTGGATTTAGGTACGACGCTTCTAAGTGAAATAAGTCACACAGAAAAGGACACTTATCATAAGATATCACTTATCGAGGGAATGTAAAAACCGCTACCTTTGAACTGAATTACAAAACAGAACAGAGTCACACGTTTAGAAAACACACTATGGCTGCTTAACGGGAAAGGTGAGGTGGGGTGATGCATAAAACAAGGGTTTCAAATTAGCTCAGATACCGTTCCATAAACCCAATAGGTAATAGACAAGACCTACTCCTTGCTCAGTGAATTGGGCTCAACACCCCCTATTCACCGCCCAAGAATATATCTGACTAGTAAGAATCTTAAAACCTATGTATTGATATCTCTCTGTAAGTGAGTCAAGTGGGTGTAAAGCGGCATAAACACAGCAGTGAAAAGCAGCTAAACCCCATTATAAAAATCAATTACTTTTAAAAACCCGTGAAACAAAGACAGTGAAACAGAGAGAAATTCTTACAAAATTCTTTCAGGGGCTGTGATGCCACCTGGATTGACCATATCTAGACCCACAGTTGATTGAGACATAAGGGTGGACACTCTTGGGGCTGAGAGGTTTGGTGAGGTTGGGTGAGGAAACGCAGACCCTTTAAAGTAATACTGCGTGGTGCCCATCCCATGGGTCCCAAATCTCCAGGTTCAAGGGCATCTTCCTCATCAAAAACATGCATGAGAAACCCAGAAGATGGTACACCGTGTGATCGGGCAAGGTTTCCAAAACGCACCTCATTTCTCCTCTCCTTGTGCTCGGGTTCGCCATTCCAGCCGCTTTACTAGCAATCTCCCTCCTTGGAGAATCAGCACCTTTAACCTCCTGTTCCGTACAGGTTGCAATTTGTCCTGAGGATGAACGGGAAGAGGGGGAACCAATGAGAGACTAGCTCTAGGTGTTGGGACAGGCACAGGTCACTCTATTTTCCCATCAGGAAGAAGAATTAACCACAGGCTCAGCCTGCCGCCCGGGACCAGAATAGGGCCTGAAGCAATCCTGCGCTTTTGCGGCCAGCTCCCAAGAAAGCGAGTTGAAAAATGGAGCTCAGGGGCACTGCAATTCACAAACCTGCAGACTTATAAATGATAACTCTCGTCCACAAATATATTGAGGGAAGGCAACGAAGAGGATTTGAAAGCAAGGCAGAATTGCAGGAAACAGATTTCAGGAGGGAGATTCGAATCGCCTTTAAAGAACAGGAAAAGCGGCAAAACCTCGACAATGATGCCCTTGGCCAAAAAGGGCGGATGCGTTTTTTCCTGAATATGTTCAGGAAAAAACGCATCCGCCCTTTTTGGCCAACCAAGCAACCTGGAAAGGCAAATCAGCGCTACAAAGAAGTCTCGCTTCCCATCGGTCAAAAGGGCCATGCTGAATAAAGTGTCAAAAGCAGAAATGCAGGCCAGGCCATGGAGAAACGGGAGCCTGGCTACGCTGATGGGCGGGATGTAAATTGCCAAGAGCCACTCTGGAGAAGTGTACGGTGTGTCCTGAAACATCTAAAAAACTCAGCTTAGAGAGCATAGGGCACTTCCACTCATGGGCGTATAAATTGGGAAAACTAAAAATCAGCAAGACACAGGCACCCCAAAGTTTAGGGCTGCTCTGTTGCCAAGAACCTCCACTTCGTTACACCTTAAATATCCCAGGAAAGAGAAAAATGGATAAAGAAGTTGTGGTCCTTATGTACAATGGAATATCACTCAGCCATGAAATCAACGTCATAAGGCTAGTAGCAGCATGATGAGTGGATTTAGGTACGACGATTCTAAGTGAAATAAGTCACACAGAAAAACACACTTATCATAAGATATCACTTATAGAGGGAATGTAAAAACAGCTACCCTTGAACTGAATTACAAAACAGAACAGAGTCACACGTTTAGAAGACACACTATGGCTGCTTAACGGGATAGGTGAGGTGGGGTGATGCATAAAACAACGGTTTCAAATTAGCTCAGATACCGTTCCATAAACCCAGTATGTAATAGACAAGACCTACTCCTTGCTCAGTGAATTGGACTCAAGACCCCTTATTCACCGCCCAAGAATATATCTGAATAGTAAGAATCTTAAAACCTGTGTATTGATATCTCTCTGTAAGTGAGTCAAGTGGGTGTAAAGCGGCATAAACACAGCAGTGAAAAGCAGCTAAACCCCATTATAAAAATCAATTACTTTTAAAAACCCGTGAAACAAAGACAGTGAAAGAGAGAGAAATTCTTACAAAATTCGTTCAGGGTCTGTGATGCCACCTGGATTGACCATATCTAGACCCACAGCTGATTGAGACATAAGGGTGGACACTCTTGGGGCTGAGAGGTTTGGTGAGGTTGGGTGAGGAAACGCAGACCCTTTAAAGTAATACTGCGTGGTGCCCATCCCATGGGTCCCAAATCTCCAGGTTCAAGGGCATCTTCCTACATCGAAAACATGCATGAGAAACCCAGAAGATGGTACACCGTGTGATCGGGAAAGGTTTCCAAAACGCACCTCATTTCTCATCTCCTTGTGCTCGGGTTCGCCATTCCAGCCACTTTACTAGCAATCTCCCTCCTTGGAGAATCAGCACCTTTAGCCTCCTGTTCCGTACAGGTTGCAATTTGTCCTGAGGATGAACGGGAAGAGGGGGAACCAATGAGAGACTAGCTCTAGGTGTTGGGACAGGCACAGGTCACTCTATTTTCCCATCAGGAAGAAGAATTAACCACAGGCTCAGCCTGCCGCCCGGGACCAGAATAGGGCCTGAAGCAATCCTGTGCTTTTGCGGCCAGCTCCCAAGAAAGCGAGTTGAAAAATGGAGCTCAGGGGCACTGCAATTCACAAACCTGCAGACTTATAAATGATAACTCTCGTCCACAAATATATTGAGGGAAGGCAACGAAGAGGATTTGAAAGCAAGGCAGAATTGCAGGAAACAGATCTCAGGAGGGAGATTCGAATCGCCTTTAAAGAACAGGAAAAGCGGCAAAACCTCGACAATGATGCCCTTGGCCAAAAAGGGCGTACGCGTTTTTTCCTGAATATGTTCAGGAAAAAACGCATCCGCCCTTTTTGGCCAACCAAGCAACCTGGAAAGGCAAATCAGCGCTACAAAGAAGTCTCGCTTCCCATCGGTCAAAAGGGCCATGCTGAATAAAGTGTCAAAACCAGAAATGCAGGACAGGCCATGGAGAAACGGGAGCCTGGCTACGCTGATGGGCGGGATGTAAATTGCCAAGAGCCACTCTGGAGAAGTGTACGGTGTGTCCTGAAACATCTAAAAAACTCAGCTTAGAGAGCATAGGGCACTTCCACTCATGGGCGTATAAATTGGGAAAACTAAAAATCAGCAAGACACAGGCACCCCAAAGTTTAGGGCTGCTCTGTTGACAAGAACCTCCACTTCGTTACACCTTAAATATCCCAGGAAAGAGAAAAATGGATAAAGAAGTTGTGGTCCTTATGTACAATGGAATATCACTCAGCCATGAAATCAACGTCATAAGGCTAGTAGCAGCATGATGAGTGGATTTAGGTACGACGCTTCTAAGTGAAATAAGTCACACAGAAAAGGACACTTATCATAAGATATCACTTATCGAGGGAATGTAAAAACCGCTACCTTTGAACTGAATTACAAAACAGAACAGAGTCACACGTTTAGAAAACACACTATGGCTGCTTAACGGGAAAGGTGAGGTGGGGTGATGCATAAAACAAGGGTTTCAAATTAGCTCAGATACCGTTCCATAAACCCAATAGGTAATAGACAAGACCTACTCCTTGCTCAGTGAATTGGGCTCAACACCCCCTATTCACCGCCCAAGAATATATCTGACTAGTAAGAATCTTAAAACCTATGTATTGATATCTCTCTGTAAGTGAGTCAAGTGGGTGTAAAGCGGCATAAACACAGCAGTGAAAAGCAGCTAAACCCCATTATAAAAATCAATTACTTTTAAAAACCCGTGAAACAAAGACAGTGAAAGAGAGAGAAATTCTTACAAAATTCGTTCAGGGGCTGTGATGCCACCTGGATTGACCATATCTAGACCCACAGTTGATTGAGACATAAGGGTGGACACTCTTGGGGCTGAGAGGTTTGGTGAGGTTGGGTGAGGAAACGCAGACCCTTTAAAGTAATACTGCGTGGTGCCCATCCCATGGGTCCCAAATCTCCAGGTTCAAGGGCATCTTCCTCATCAAAAACATGCATGAGAAACCCAGAAGATGGTACACCGTGTGATCGGGCAAGGTTTCCAAAACGCACCTCATTTTTCCTCTCCTTGTGCTCGGGTTCGCCATTCCAGCCGCTTTACTAGCAATCTCCCTCCTTGGAGAATCAGCACCTTTAACCTCCTGTTCCGTACAGGTTGCAATTTGTCCTGAGGATGAACGGGAAGAGGGGGAACCAATGAGAGACTAGCTCTAGGTGTTGGGACAGGCACAGGTCACTCTATTTTCCCATCAGGAAGAAGAATTAACCACAGGCTCAGCCTGCCGCCCGGGACCAGAATAGGGCCTGAAGCAATCCTGCGCTTTTGCGGCCAGCTCCCAAGAAAGCGAGTTGAAAAATGGAGCTCAGGGGCACTGCAATTCACAAACCTGCAGACTTATAAATGATAACTCTCGTCCACAAATATATTGAGGGAAGGCAACGAAGAGGATTTGAAAGCAAGGCAGAATTGCAGGAAACAGATTTCAGGAGGGAGATTCGAATCGCCTTTAAAGAACAGGAAAAGCGGCAAAACCTCGACAATGATGCCCTTGGCCAAAAAGGGCGGATGCGTTTTTTCCTGAATATGTTCAGGAAAAAACGCATCCGCCCTTTTTGGCCAACCAAGCAACCTGGAAAGGCAAATCAGCGCTACAAAGAAGTCTCGCTTCCCATCGGTCAAAAGGGCCATGCTGAATAAAGTGTCAAAAGCAGAAATGCAGGCCAGGCCATGGAGAAACGGGAGCCTGGCTACGCTGATGGGCGGGATGTAAATTGCCAACAGCCACTCTGGAGAAGTGTACGGTGTGTCCTGAAACATCTAAAAAACTCAGCTTAGAGAGCATAGGGCACTTCCACTCATGGGCGTATAAATTGGGAAAACTAAAAATCAGCAAGACACAGGCACCCCAAAGTTTAGGGCTGCTCTGTTGACAAGAACCTCCACTTCGTTACACCTTAAATATCCCAGGAAAGAGAAAAATGGATAAAGAAGTTGTGGTCCTTATGTACAATGGAATATCACTCAGCCATGAAATCAACGTCATAAGGCTAGTAGCAGCATGATGAGTGGATTTAGGTACGACGATTCTAAGTGAAATAAGTCACACAGAAAAACACACTTATCATAAGATATCACTTATAGAGGGAATGTAAAAACAGCTACCCTTGAACTGAATTACAAAACAGAACAGAGTCACACGTTTAGAAGACACACTATGGCTGCTTAACGGGATAGGTGAGGTGGGGTGATGCATAAAACAACGGTTTCAAATTAGCTCAGATACCGTTCCATAAACCCAGTATGTAATAGACAAGACCTACTCCTTGCTCAGTGAATTGGACTCAAGACCCCTTATTCACCGCCCAAGAATATATCTGAATAGTAAGAATCTTAAAACCTGTGTATTGATATCTCTCTGTAAGTGAGTCAAGTGGGTGTAAAGCGGCATAAACACAGCAGTGAAAAGCAGCTAAACCCCATTATAAAAATCAATTACTTTTAAAAACCCGTGAAACAAAGACAGTGAAAGAGAGAGAAATTCTTACAAAATTCGTTCAGGGTCTGTGATGCCACCTGGATTGACCATATCTAGACCCACAGCTGATTGAGACATAAGGGTGGACACTCTTGGGGCTGAGAGGTTTGGTGAGGTTGGGTGAGGAAACGCAGACCCTTTAAAGCAATACTGTGTGGTACCCATCCCATGGGTCCCAAATCTCCAGGTTCAAGGGCATCTTCCTACATCGAAAACATGCATGAGAAACCCAGAAGATGGTACACCGTGTGATTGGGAAAGGTTTCCAAAACGCACCTCATTTCTCCTCTCCTTGTGTTCGGGTTCGCCATTCCAGCCGCTTTACTAGCAATCTCCCTCCTTGGAGAATCAGCACCTTTAACCTCCTGTTCCGTACAGGTTGCAATTTGTCCTGAGGATGAACGGGAAGAGGGGGAACCAATGAGAGACTAGCTCTAGGTGTTGGGACAGGCACAGGTCACTCTATTTTCTCATCAGGAAGAAGAATTAACCACAGGCTCAGCCTGCCGCCCGGGACCAGAATAGGGCCTGAAGCAATCCTGCGCTTTTGCGGCCAGCTCCCAAGAAAGCGAGTTGAAAAATGGAGCTCAGGGGCACTGCAATTCACAAACCTGCAGACTTATAAATGATAACTCTCGTCCACAAATATATTGAGGGAAGGCAACGAAGAGGATTTGAAAGCAAGGCAGAATTGCAGGAAACAGATTTCAGGAGGGAGATTCGAATCGCCTTTAAAGAACAGGAAAAGCGGCAAAACCTCGACAATGATGCCCTTGGCCAAAAAGGGAGGATGCGTTTTTTCCTGAATATGTTCAGGAAAAAACGCATCCGCCCTTTTTGGCCAACCAAGCAACCTGGAAAGGCAAATCAGCGCTACAAAGAAGTCTCGCTTCCCATCGGTCAAAAGGGCCATGCTGAATAAAGTGTCAAAACCAGAAATGCAGGACAGGCCATGGAGAAACGGGAGCCTGGCTACGCTGATGGGCGGGATGTAAACTGCCAACAGCCACTCTGGAGAAGTGTACGGTGTGTCCTGAAACATCTAAAAAAACTCAGCTTAGAGAGCATAGGGCACTTCCACTCATGGGAGTATAAATTGGGAAAACTAAAAATCAGCAAGACACAGGCACCCCAAAGTTTAGGGCTACTCTGTTGACAAGAACCTCCACTTCGTTACACCTTAAATATCCCAGGAAAGAGAAAAATGGATAAAGAAGTTGTGGTCCTTATGTACAATGGAATATCACTCAGCCATGAAATCAACGTCATAAGGCTAGTAGCAGCATGATGAGTGGATTTAGGTACGACGATTCTAAGTGAAATAAGTCACACAGAAAAACACACTTATCATAAGATATCACTTATAGAGGGAATGTAAAAACAGCTACCCTTGAACTGAATTACAAAACAGAACAGAGTCACACGTTTAGAAGACACACTATGGCTGCTTAACGGGATAGGTGAGGTGGGGTGATGCATAAAACAACGGTTTCAAATTAGCTCAGATACCGTTCCATAAACCCAGTATGTAATAGACAAGACCTACTCCTTGCTCAGTGAATTGGACTCAAGACCCCTTATTCACCGCCCAAGAATATATCTGAATAGTAAGAATCTTAAAACCTATGTATTGATATCTCTCTGTAAGTGAGTCAATTGGGTGTAAAGCGGCATAAACACAGCAGTGAAAAGCAGCTAAACCCCATTATAAAAATCAATTACTTTTAATAACCCGTGAAACAAAGACAGTGAAAGAGAGAGAAATTCTTACAAAATTCGTTCAGGGGCTGTGATGCCACCTGGATTGACCATATCTAGACCCACAGCTGATTGAGACATAAGGGTGGACACTCTTGGGGCTGAGAGGTTTGGTGAGGTTGGGTGAGGAAACGCAGACCCATTAAAGCAATACTGTGTGGTACCCATCCCATGGGTCCCAAATCTCCAGGTTCAAGGGCATCTTCCTACATCGAAAACATGCATGAGAAACCCAGAAGATGGTACACCGTGTGATTGGGAAAGGTTTCCAAAACGCACCTCATTTCTCCTCTCCTTGTGCTCGGGTTCGCCATTCCAGCCGCTTTACTAGCAATCTCCCTCCTTGGAGAATCAGCACCTTTAACCTCCTGTTCCGTACAGGTTGCAATTTGTCCTGAGGATGAACGGGAAGAGGGGGAACCAATGAGAGACTAGCTCTAGGTGTTGGGACAGGCACAGGTCACTCTATTTTCCCATCAGGAAGAAGAATTAACCACAGGCTCAGCCTGCCGCCCGGGACCAGAATAGGGCCTGAAGCAATCCTGCGCTTTTGCGGCCAGCTCCCAAGAAAGCGAGTTGAAAAATGGACCTCAGGGGCACTGCAATTCACAAACCTGCAGACTTATAAATGATAACTCTCGTCCACAAATATATTGAGGGAAGGCAACGAAGAGGATTTGAAAGCAAGGCAGAATTGCAGGAAACAGATTTCAGGAGGGAGATTCGAATCGCCTTTAAAGAACAGGAAAAGCGGCAAAACCTCGACAATGATGCCCTTGGCCAAAAAGGGCGGATGCGTTTTTTCCTGAATATGTTCAGGAAAAAACGCATCCGCCCTTTTTGGCCAACCAAGCAACCTGGAAAGGCAAATCAGCGCTACAAAGAAGTCTCGCTTCCCATCGGTCAAAAGGGCCATGCTGAATAAAGTGTCAAAAGCAGAAATGCAGGCCAGGCCATGGAGAAACGGGAGCCTGGCTACGCTGATGGGCGGGATGTAAATTGCCAACAGCCACTCTGGAGAAGTGTACGGTGTGTCCTGAAACATCTAAAAAACTCAGCTTAGAGAGCATAGGGCACTTCCACTCATGGGCGTATAAATTGGGAAAACTAAAAATCAGCAAGACACAGGCACCCCAAAGTTTAGGGCTGCTCTGTTGACAAGAACCTCCACTTCGTTACACCTTAAATATCCCAGGAAAGAGAAAAATGGATAAAGAAGTTGTGGTCCTTATGTACAATGGAATATCACTCAGCCATGAAATCAACGTCATAAGGCTAGTAGCAGCATGATGAGTGGATTTAGGTACGACGATTCTAAGTGAAATAAGTCACACAGAAAAACACACTTATCATAAGATATCACTTATAGAGGGAATGTAAAAACAGCTACCCTTGAACTGAATTACAAAACAGAACAGAGTCACACGTTTAGAAGACACACTATGGCTGCTTAACGGGATAGGTGAGGTGGGGTGATGCATAAAACAACGGTTTCAAATTAGCTCAGATACCGTTCCATAAACCCAGTATGTAATAGACAAGACCTACTCCTTGCTCAGTGAATTGGACTCAAGACCCCTTATTCACCGCCCAAGAATATATCTGAATAGTAAGAATCTTAAAACCTATGTACTGATATCTCTCTGTAAGTGAGTCAAGTGGGTGTAAAGCGGCATAAACACAGCAGTGAAAAGCAGCTAAACCCCATTATAAAAATCAATTACTTTTAAAAACCCGTGAAACAAAGACAGTGAAAGAGAGAGAAATTCTTACAAAATTCGTTCAGGGTCTGTGATGCCACCTGGATTGACCATATCTAGACCCACAGCTGATTGAGACATAAGGGTGGACACTCTTGGGGCTGAGAGGTTTGGTGAGGTTGGGTGAGGAAACGCAGACCCTTTAAAGCAATACTGTGTGGTACCCATCCCATGGGTCCCAAATCTCCAGGTTCAAGGGCATCTTCCTACATCGAAAACATGCATGAGAAACCCAGAAGATGGTACACCGTGTGATTGGGAAAGGTTTCCAAAACGCACCTCATTTCTCCTCTCCTTGTGTTCGGGTTCGCCATTCCAGCCGCTTTACTAGCAATCTCCCTCCTTGGAGAATCAGCACCTTTAACCTCCTGTTCCGTACAGGTTGCAATTTGTCCTGAGGATGAACGGGAAGAGGGGGAACCAATGAGAGACTAGCTCTAGGTGTTGGGACAGGCACAGGTCACTCTATTTTCCCATCAGGAAGAAGAATTAACCACAGGCTCAGCCTGCCGCCCGGGACCAGAATAGGGCCTGAAGCAATCCTGCGCTTTTGCGGCCAGCTCCCAAGAAAGCGAGTTGAAAAATGGAGCTCAGGGGCACTGCAATTCACAAACCTACAGACTTATAAATGATAACTCTCGTCCACAAATATATTGAGGGAAGGCAACGAAGAGGATTTGAAAGCAAGGCAGAATTGCAGGAAACAGATTTCAGGAGGGAGATTCGAATCGCCTTTAAAGAACAGGAAAGGCGGCAAAACCTCGACAATGATGCCCTTGGCCAAAAAGGGCGGATGCGTTTTTTCCTGAATATGTTCAGGAAAAAACGCATCCGCCCTTTTTGGCCAACCAAGCAACCTGGAAAGGCAAATCAGCGGTACAAAGAAGTCTCGCTTCCCATCGGTCAAAAGGGCCATGCTGAATAAAGTGTCAAAACCAGAAATGCAGGACAGGCCATGGCGAAACGGGAGCCTGGCTACGCTGATGGGCAGGATGTAAATTGCCAACAGCCACTCTGGAGAAGTGTACGGTGTGTCCTGAAACATCTAAAAAACTCAGCTTAGAGAGCATAGGGCACTTCCACTCATGGGCGTATAAATTGGGAAAATTAAAAATCAGCAAGACAACGGCACCCCAAAGTTTAGGGCTGCTCTGTTGACAAGAACCTCCACTTCGTTACACCTTAAATATCCCAGGAAAGAGAAAAATGGATAAAGAAGTTGTGGTCCTTTTGTACAATGGAATATCACTCAGCCATGAAATCAACGTCATAAGGCTAGTAGCAGCATGATGAGTGGGTTTAGGTACGACGATTCTAAGTGAAATAAGTCACACAGAAAAACACACTTATCATAAGATATCACTTATAGAGGGAATTTAAAAACAGCTACCCTTGAACTGAATTACAAAACAGAACAGAGTCACACGTTTAGAAAACACACTATGGCTGCTTAACGGGATAGCTGAGGTGGGGTGATGCATAAAACAACGGTTTCAAATTAGCTCAGATACCGTTCCATAAACCCAATATGTAATAGACAAGACCTACTCCTTGCTCAAAGAATTGGACTCAACACCCCTTATTCACCGCCCAAGAATATATCTGAATAGTAAGAATCTTAAAACCTATGTATTGATATCTCTCTGTAAGTGAGTCAATTGGGTGTAAAGCGGCATAAACACAGCAGTGAAAAGCAGCTAAACCCCATTATAAAAATCAATTACTTTTAATAACCCGTGAAACAAAGACAGTGAAAGAGAGAGAAATTCTTACAAAATTCGTTCAGGGGCTGTGATGCCACCTGGATTGACCATATCTAGACCCACAGCTGATTGAGACATAAGGGTGGACACTCTTGGGGCTGAGAGGTTTGGTGAGGTTGGGTGAGGAAACGCAGACCCATTAAAGCAATACTGTGTGGTACCCATCCCATGGGTCCCAAATCTCCAGGTTCAAGGGCATCTTCCTACATCGAAAACATGCATGAGAAACCCAGAAGATGGTACACCGTGTGATTGGGAAAGGTTTCCAAAACGCACCTCATTTCTCCTCTCCTTGTGCTCGGGTTCGCCATTCCAGCCGCTTTACTAGCAATCTCCCTCCTTGGAGAATCAGCACCTTTAACCTCCTGTTCCGTACAGGTTGCAATTTGTCCTGAGGATGAACGGGAAGAGGGGGAACCAATGAGAGACTAGCTCTAGGTGTTGGGACAGGCACAGGTCACTCTATTTTCCCATCAGGAAGAAGAATTAACCACAGGCTCAGCCTGCCGCCCGGGACCAGAATAGGGCCTGAAGCAATCCTGCGCTTTTGCGGCCAGCTCCCAAGAAAGCGAGTTGAAAAATGGAGCTCAGGGGCACTGCAATTCACAAACCTGCAGACTTATAAATGATAACTCTCGTCCACAAATATATTGAGGGAAGGCAACGAAGAGGATTGGAAAGCAAGGCAGAATTGCAGGAAACAGATTTCAGGAGGGAGATTCGAATCGCCTTTAAAGAACAGGAAAAGCGGCAAAACCTCGACAATGATGCCCTTGGCCAAAAAGGGCGGATGCGTTTTTTCCTGAATATGTTCAGGAAAAAACGCATCCGCCCTTTTTGGCCAACCAAGCAACCTGGAAAGGCAAATCAGCGCTACAAAGAAGTCTCGCTTCCCATCGGTCAAAAGGGCCATGCTGAATAAAGTGTCAAAAGCAGAAATGCAGGCCAGGCCATGGAGAAACGGGAGCCTGGCTACGCTGATGGGCGGGATGTAAATTGCCAACAGCCACTCTGGAGAAGTGTACGGTGTGTCCTGAAACATCTAAAAAACTCAGCTTAGAGAGCATAGGGCACTTCCACTCATGGGCGTATAAATTGGGAAAACTAAAAATCAGCAAGACACAGGCACCCCAAAGTTTAGGGCTGCTCTGTTGACAAGAACCTCCACTTCGTTACACCTTAAATATCCCAGGAAAGAGAAAAATGGATAAAGAAGTTGTGGTCCTTATGTACAATGGAATATCACTCAGCCATGAAATCAACGTCATAAGGCTAGTAGCAGCATGATGAGTGGATTTAGGTACGACGATTCTAAGTGAAATAAGTCACACAGAAAAACACACTTATCATAAGATATCACTTATAGAGGGAATGTAAAAACAGCTACCCTTGAACTGAATTACAAAACAGAACAGAGTCACACGTTTAGAAGACACACTATGGCTGCTTAACGGGATAGGTGAGGTGGGGTGATGCATAAAACAACGGTTTCAAATTAGCTCAGATACCGTTCCATAAACCCAGTATGTAATAGACAAGACCTACTCCTTGCTCAGTGAATTGGACTCAAGACCCCTTATTCACCGCCCAAGAATATATCTGAATAGTAAGAATCTTAAAACCTGTGTATTGATATCTCTCTGTAAGTGAGTCAAGTGGGTGTAAAGCGGCATAAACACAGCAGTGAAAAGCAGCTAAACCCCATTATAAAAATCAATTACTTTTAAAAACCCGTGAAACAAAGACAGTGAAAGAGAGAGAAATTCTTACAAAATTCGTTCAGGGTCTGTGATGCCACCTGGATTGACCATATCTAGACCCACAGCTGATTGAGACATAAGGGTGGACACTCTTGGGGCTGAGAGGTTTGGTGAGGTTGGGTGAGGAAACGCAGACCCTTTAAAGCAATACTGTGTGGTACCCATCCCATGGGTCCCAAATCTCCAGGTTCAAGGGCATCTTCCTACATCGAAAACATGCATGAGAAACCCAGAAGATGGTACACCGTGTGATTGGGAAAGGTTTCCAAAACGCACCTCATTTCTCCTCTCCTTGTGTTCGGGTTCGCCATTCCAGCCGCTTTACTAGCAATCTCCCTCCTTGGAGAATCAGCACCTTTAACCTCCTGTTCCGTACAGGTTGCAATTTGTCCTGAGGATGAACGGGAAGAGGGGGAACCAATGAGAGACTAGCTCTAGGTGTTGGGACAGGCACAGGTCACTCTATTTTCCCATCAGGAAGAAGAATTAACCACAGGCTCAGCCTGCCGCCCGGGACCAGAATAGGGCCTGAAGCAATCCTGCGCTTTTGCGGCCAGCTCCCAAGAAAGCGAGTTGAAAAATGGAGCTCAGGGGCACTGCAATTCACAAACCTGCAGACTTATAAATGATAACTCTCGTCCACAAATATATTGAGGGAAGGCAACGAAGAGGATTTGAAAGCAAGGCAGAATTGCAGGAAACAGATTTCAGGAGGGAGATTCGAATCGCCTTTAAAGAACAGGAAAAGCGGCAAAACCTCGACAATGATGCCCTTGGCCACAAAGGGAGGATGCGTTTTTTCCTGAATATGTTCAGGAAAAAACGCATCCGCCCTTTTTGGCCAACCAAGCAACCTGGAAAGGCAAATCAGCGCTACAAAGAAGTCTCGCTTCCCATCGGTCAAAAGGGCCATGCTGAATAAAGTGTCAAAACCAGAAATGCAGGACAGGCCATGGAGAAACGGGAGCCTGGCTACGCTGATGGGCGGGATGTAAACTGCCAACAGCCACTCTGGAGAAGTGTACGGTGTGTCCTGAAACATCTAAAAAAACTCAGCTTAGAGAGCATAGGGCACTTCCACTCATGGGCGTATAAATTGGGAAAACTAAAAATCAGCAAGACACAGGCACCCCAAAGTTTAGGGCTGCTCTGTTGACAAGAACCTCCACTTCGTTACACCTTAAATATCCCAGGAAAGAGAAAAATGGATAAAGAAGTTGTGGTCCTTATGTACAATGGAATATCACTCAGCCATGAAATCTACGTCATAAGGCTAGTAGCAGCATGATGAGTGGATTTAGGTACGACGATTCTAAGTGAAAAAAGTCACACAGAAAAACACACTTATCATAAGATATCACTTATAGAGGGAATGTGAAAACAGCTACCCTTGAACTGAATTACAAAACAGAACAGAGTCACACGTTTAGAAGACACACTATGGCTGCTTAACGGGTTAGGTGAGGTGGGGTGATGCATAAAACAACGGTGTCAAATTAGCTCAGATACCGTTCCATAAACCCAGTATGTAATAGACAAGACCTACTCCTTGCTCAGTGAATTGGACTCAAGACCCCTTATTCACCGCCCAAGAATATATCTGAATAGTAAGAATCTTAAAACCTGTGTATTGATATCTCACTGTAAGTGAGTCAAGTGGGTGTAAAGCGGCATAAACACAGCAGTGAAAAGCAGCTAAACCCCATTATAAAAATCAATTACTTTTAAAAACCCGTGAAACAAAGACAGTGAAAGAGAGAGAAATTCTTACAAAATTCGTTCAGGGTCTGTGATGCCACCTGGATTGACCATATCTAGACCCACAGCTGATTGAGACATAAGGGTGGACACTCTTGGGGCTGAGAGGTTTGGTGAGGTTGGGTGAGGAAACGCAGACCCTTTAAAGCAATACTGTGTGGTACCCATCCCATGGGTCCCAAATCTCCAGGTTCAAGGGCATCTTCCTACATCGAAAACATGCATGAGAAACCCAGAAGATGGTACACCGTGTGATTGGGAAAGGTTTCCAAAACGCACCTCATTTCTCCTCTCCTTGTGTTCGGGTTCGCCATTCCAGCCGCTTTACTAGCAATCTCCCTCCTTGGAGAATCAGCACCTTTAACCTCCTGTTCCGTACAGGTTGCAATTTGTCCTGAGGATGAACGGGAAGAGGGGGAACCAATGAGAGACTAGCTCTAGGTGTTGGGACAGGCACAGGTCACTCTATTTTCCCATCAGGAAGAAGAATTAACCACAGGCTCAGCCTGCCGCCCGGGACCAGAATAGGGCCTGAAGCAATCCTGCGCTTTTGCGGCCAGCTCCCAAGAAAGCGAGTTGAAAAATGGAGCTCAGGGGCAATGCAATTCACAAACCTGCAGACTTATAAATGATAACTCTCGTCCACAAATATATTGAGGGAAGGCAACGAAGAGGATTTGAAAGCAAGGCAGAATTGCAGGAAACAGATTTCAGGAGGGAGATTCGAATCGCCTTTAAAGAACAGGAAAAGCGGCAAAACCTCGACAATGATGCCCTTGGCCAAAAAGGGAGGATGCGTTTTTTCCTGAATATGTTCAGGAAAAAACGCATCCGCCCTTTTTGGCCAACCAAGCAACCTGGAAAGGCAAATCAGCGCTACAAAGAAGTCTCGCTTCCCATCGGTCAAAAGGGCCATGCTGAATAAAGTGTCAAAACCAGAAATGCAGGACAGGCCATGGAGAAACGGGAGCCTGGCTACGCTGATGGGCGGGATGTAAACTGCCAACAGCCACTCTGGAGAAGTGTACGGTGTGTCCTGAAACATCTAAAAAAACTCAGCTTAGAGAGCATAGGGCACTTCCACTCATGGGCGTATAAATTGGGAAAACTAAAAATCAGCAAGACACAGGCACCCCAACGTTTAGGGCTACTCTGTTGACAAGAACCTCCACTTCGTTACACCTTAAATATCCCAGGAAAGAGAAAAATGGATAAAGAAGTTGTGGTCCTTATGTACAATGGAATATCACTCAGCCATGAAATCAACGTCATAAGGCTAGTAGCAGCATGATGAGTGGATTTAGGTACGACGATTCTAAGTGAAATAAGTCACACAGAAAAACACACTTATCATAAGATATCACTTATAGAGGGAATGTAAAAACAGCTACCCTTGAACTGAATTACAAAACAGAACAGAGTCACACGTTTAGAAGACACACTATGGCTGCTTAACGGGATAGGTGAGGTGGGGTGATGCATAAAACAACGGTGTCAAATTAGCTCAGATACCGTTCCATAAACCCAGTATGTAATAGACAAGACCTACTCCTTGCTCAGTGAATTGGACTCAAGACCCCTTATTCACCGCCCAAGAATATATCTGAATAGTAAGAATCTTAAAACCTGTGTATTGATATCTCACTGTAAGTGAGTCAAGTGGGTGTAAAGCGGCATAAACACAGCAGTGAAAAGCAGCTAAACCCCATTATAAAAATCAATTACTTTTAAAAACCCGTGAAACAAAGACAGTGAAAGAGAGAGAAATTCTTACAAAATTCGTTCAGGGTCTGTGATGCCACCTGGATTGACCATATCTAGACCCACAGCTGATTGAGACATAAGGGTGGACACTCTTGGGGCTGAGAGGTTTGGTGAGGTTGGGTGAGGAAACGCAGACCCTTTAAAGCAATACTGTGTGGTACCCATCCCATGGGTCCCAAATCTCCAGGTTCAAGGGCATCTTCCTACATCGAAAACATGCATGAGAAACCCAGAAGATGGTACACCGTGTGATTGGGAAAGGTTTCCAAAACGCACCTCATTTCTCCTCTCCTTGTGTTCGGGTTCGCCATTCCAGCCGCTTTACTAGCAATCTCCCTCCTTGGAGAATCAGCACCTTTAACCTCCTGTTCCGTACAGGTTGCAATTTGTCCTGAGGATGAACGGGAAGAGGGGGAACCAATGAGAGACTAGCTCTAGGTGTTGGGACAGGCACAGGTCACTCTATTTTCCCATCAGGAAGAAGAATTAACCACAGGCTCAGCCTGCCGCCCGGGACCAGAATAGGGCCTGAAGCAATCCTGCGCTTTTGCGGCCAGCTCCCAAGAAAGCGAGTTGAAAAATGGAGCTCAGGGGCAATGCAATTCACAAACCTGCAGACTTATAAATGATAACTCTCGTCCACAAATATATTGAGGGAAGGCAACGAAGAGGATTTGAAAGCAAGGCAGAATTGCAGGAAACAGATTTCAGGAGGGAGATTCGAATCGCCTTTAAAGAACAGGAAAAGCGGCAAAACCTCGACAATGATGCCCTTGGCCAAAAAGGGAGGATGCGTTTTTTCCTGAATATGTTCAGGAAAAAACGCATCCGCCCTTTTTGGCCAACCAAGCAACCTGGAAAGGCAAATCAGCGCTACAAAGAAGTCTCGCTTCCCATCGGTCAAAAGGGCCATGCTGAATAAAGTGTCAAAACCAGAAATGCAGGACAGGCCATGGAGAAACGGGAGCCTGGCTACGCTGATGGGCGGGATGTAAACTGCCAACAGCCACTCTGGAGAAGTGTACGGTGTGTCCTGAAACATCTAAAAAAACTCAGCTTAGAGAGCATAGGGCACTTCCACTCATGGGCGTATAAATTGGGAAAACTAAAAATCAGCAAGACACAGGCACCCCAACGTTTAGGGCTACTCTGTTGACAAGAACCTCCACTTCGTTACACCTTAAATATCCCAGGAAAGAGAAAAATGGATAAAGAAGTTGTGGTCCTTATGTACAATGGAATATCACTCAGCCATGAAATCAACGTCATAAGGCTAGTAGCAGCATGATGAGTGGATTTAGGTACGACGATTCTAAGTGAAATAAGTCACACAGAAAAACACACTTATCATAAGATATCACTTATAGAGGGAATGTAAAAACAGCTACCCTTGAACTGAATTACAAAACAGAACAGAGTCACACGTTTAGAAGACACACTATGGCTGCTTAACGGGATAGGTGAGGTGGGGTGATGCATAAAACAACGGTTTCAAATTAGCTCAGATACCGTTCCATAAACCCAGTATGTAATAGACAAGACCTACTCCTTGCTCAGTGAATTGGACTCAAGACCCCTTATTCACCGCCCAAGAATATATCTGAATAGTAAGAATCTTAAAACCTATGTACTGATATCTCTCTGTAAGTGAGTCAAGTGGGTGTAAAGCGGCATAAACACAGCAGTGAAAAGCAGCTAAACCCCATTATAAAAATCAATTACTTTTAAAAACCCGTGAAACAAAGACAGTGAAAGAGAGAGAAATTCTTACAAAATTCGTTTAGGGTCTGTGATGCCACCTGGATTGACCATATCTAGACCCACAGCTGATTGAGACATAAGGGTGGACACTCTTGGGGCTGAGAGGTTTGGTGAGGTTGGGTGAGGAAACGCAGACCCTTTAAAGCAATACTGTGTGGTACCCATCCCATGGGTCCCAAATCTCCAGGTTCAAGGGCATCTTCCTACATCGAAAACATGCATGAGAAACCCAGAAGATGGTACACCGTGTGATCGGGAAAGGTTTCCAAAACGCACCTCATTTCTCCTCTCCTTGTGTTCGGGTTCGCCATTCCAGCCGCTTTACTAGCAATCTCCCTCCTTGGAGAATCAGCACCTTTAACCTCCTGTTCCGTACAGGTTGCAATTTGTCCTGAGGATGAACGGGAAGAGGGGGAACCAATGAGAGACTAGCTCTAGGTGTTGGGACAGGCACAGGTCACTCTATTTTCCCATCAGGAAGAAGAATTAACCACAGGCTCAGCCTGCCGCCCGGGACCAGAATAGGGCCTGAAGCAATCCTGCGCTTTTGCGGCCAGCTCCCAAGAAAGCGAGTTGAAAAATGGAGCTCAGGGGCACTGCAATTCACAAACCTGCAGACTTATAAATGATAACTCTCGTCCACAAATATATTGAGGGAAGGCAACGAAGAGGATTTGAAAGCAAGGCAGAATTGCAGGAAACAGATTTCAGGAGTAAGATTCGAATCGCCTTTAAAGAACAGGAAAGGCGGCAAAACCTCGACAATGATGCCCTTGGCCAAAAAGGGCGGATGCGTTTTTTCCTGAATATGTTCAGGAAAAAACGCATCCGCCCTTTTTGGCCAACCAAGCAACCTGGAAAGGCAAATCAGCGGTACAAAGAAGTCTCGCTTCCCATCGGTCAAAAGGGCCATGCTGAATAAAGTGTCAAAACCAGAAATGCAGGACAGGCCATGGCGAAACGGGAGCCTGGCTACGCTGATGGGCAGGATGTAAATTGCCAACAGCCACTCTGGAGAAGTGTACGGTGTGTCCTGAAACATCTAAAAAACTCAGCTTAGAGAGCATAGGGCACTTCCACTCATGGGCGTATAAATTGGGAAAATTAAAAATCAGCAAGACAACGGCACCCCAAAGTTTAGGGCTGCTCTGTTGACAAGAACCTCCACTTCGTTACACCTTAAATATCCCAGGAAAGAGAAAAATGGATAAAGAAGTTGTGGTCCTTTTGTACAATGGAATATCACTCAGCCATGAAATCAACGTCATAAGGCTAGTAGCAGCATGATGAGAGGGTTTAGGTACGACGATTCTAAGTGAAATAAGTCACACAGAAAAACACACTTATCATAAGATATCACTTATAGAGGGAATTTAAAAACAGCTACCCTTGAACTGAATTACAAAACAGAACAGAGTCACACGTTTAGAAAACACACTATGGCTGCTTAACGGGATAGGTGAGGTGGGGTGATGCATAAAACAACGGTTTCAAATTAGCTCAGATACCGTTCCATAAACCCAATATGTAATAGACAAGACCTACTCCTTGCTCAAAGAATTGGAATCAACACCCCTTATTCACCGCCCAAGAATATATCTGAATAGTAAGAATCTTAAAACCTATGTATTGATATCTCTCTGTAAGTGAGTCAATTGGGTGTAAAGCGGCATAAACACAGCAGTGAAAAGCAGCTAAACCCCATTATAAAAATCAATTACTTTTAATAACCCGTGAAACAAAGACAGTGAAAGAGAGAGAAATTCTTACAAAATTCGTTCAGGGGCTGTGATGCCACCTGGATTGACCATATCTAGACCCACAGCTGATTGAGACATAAGGGTGGACACTCTTGGGGCTGAGAGGTTTGGTGAGGTTGGGTGAGGAAACGCAGACCCATTAAAGCAATACTGTGTGGTACCCATCCCATGGGTCCCAAATCTCCAGGTTCAAGGGCATCTTCCTACATCGAAAACATGCATGAGAAACCCAGAAGATGGTACACCGTGTGATTGGGAAAGGTTTCCAAAACGCACCTCATTTCTCCTCTCCTTGTGCTCGGGTTCGCCATTCCAGCCGCTTTACTAGCAATCTCCCTCCTTCGAGAATCAGCACCTTTAACCTCCTGTTCCGTACAGGTTGCAATTTGTCCTGAGGATGAACGGGAAGAGGGGGAACCAATGAGAGACTAGCTCTAGGTGTTGGGACAGGCACAGGTCACTCTATTTTCCCATCAGGAAGAAGAATTAACCACAGGCTCAGCCTGCCGCCCGGGACCAGAATAGGGCCTGAAGCAATCCTGCGCTTTTGCGGCCAGCTCCCAAGAAAGCGAGTTGAAAAATGGAGCTCAGGGGCACTGCAATTCACAAACCTGCAGACTTATAAATGATAACTCTCGTCCACAAATATATTGAGGGAAGGCAACGAAGAGGATTTGAAAGCAAGGCAGAATTGCAGGAAACAGATTTCAGGAGGGAGATTCGAATCGCCTTTAAAGAACAGGAAAAGCGGCAAAACCTCGACAATGATGCCCTTGGCCAAAAAGGGCGGATGCGTTTTTTCCTGAATATGTTCAGGAAAAAACGCATCCGCCCTTTTTGGCCAACCAAGCAACCTGGAAAGGCAAATCAGCGCTACAAAGAAGTCTCGCTTCCCATCGGTCAAAAGGGCCATGCTGAATAAAGTGTCAAAAGCAGAAATGCAGGACAGGCCATGGAGAAACGGGAGCCTGGCTACGCTGATGGGCGGGATGTAAATTGCCAACAGCCACTCTGGAGAAGTGTACGGTGTGTCCTGAAACATCTAAAAAACTCAGCTTAGAGAGTATAGGGCACTTCCACTCATGGGCGTATAAATTGGGAAAACTAAAAATCAGCAAGACACAGGCACCCCAAAGTTTAGGGCTGCTCTGTTGACAAGAACCTCCACTTCGTTACACCTTAAATATCCCAGGAAAGAGAAAAATGGATAAAGAAGTTGTGGTCCTTATGTACAATGGAATATCACTCAGCCATGAAATCAACGTCATAAGGCTAGTAGCAGCATGATGAGTGGATTTAGGTACGACGATTCTAAGTGAAATAAGTCACACAGAAAAACACACTTATCATAAGATATCACTTATAGAGGGAATGTAAAAACAGCTACCCTTGAACTGAATTACAAAACAGAACAGAGTCACACGTTTAGAAGACACACTATGGCTGCTTAACGGGATAGGTGAGGTGGGGTGATGCATAAAACAACGGTTTCAAATTAGCTCAGATACCGTTCCATAAACCCAGTATGTAATAGACAAGACCTACTCCTTGCTCAGTGAATTGGACTCAAGACCCCTTATTCACCGCCCAAGAATATATCTGAATAGTAAGAATCTTAAAACCTATGTATTGATATCTCTCTGTAAGTGAGTCAAGTGGGTGTAAAGCGGCATAAACACAGCAGTGAAAAGCAGCTAAACCCCATTATAAAAATCAATTACTTTTAAAAACCCGTGAAACAAAGACAGTGAAAGAGAGAGAAATTCTTACAAAATTCGTTCAGGGTCTGTGATGCCACCTGGATTGACCATATCTAGACCCACAGCTGATTGAGACATAAGGGTGGACACTCTTGGGGCTGAGAGGTTTGGTGAGGTTGGGTGAGGAAACGCAGACCCTTTAAAGCAATACTGTGTGGTACCCATCCCATGGGTCCCAAATCTCCAGGTTCAAGGGCATCTTCCTACATCGAAAACATGCATGAGAAACCCAGAAGATGGTACACCGTGTGATTGGGAAAGGTTTCCAAAACGCACCTCATTTCTCCTCTCCTTGTGTTCGGGTTCGCCATTCCAGCCGCTTTACTAGCAATCTCCCTCCTTGGAGAATCAGCACCTTTAACCTCCTGTTCCGTACAGGTTGCAATTTGTCCTGAGGATGAACGGGAAGAGGGGGAACCAATGAGAGACTAGCTCTAGGTGTTGGGACAGGCACAGGTCACTCTATTTTCCCATCAGGAAGAAGAATTAACCACAGGCTCAGCCTGCCGCCCGGGACCAGAATAGGGCCTGAAGCAATCCTGCGCTTTTGCGGCCAGCTCCCAAGAAAGCGAGTTGAAAAATGGAGCTCAGGGGCACTGCAATTCACAAACCTGCAGACTTATAAATGATAACTCTCGTCCACAAATATATTGAGGGAAGGCAACGAAGAGGAGTTGAAAGCAAGGCAGAATTGCAGGAAACAGATTTCAGGAGGGAGATTCGAATCGCCTTTAAAGAACAGGAAAAGCGGCAAAACCTCGACAATGATGCCCTTGGCCAAAAAGGGCGGATGCGTTTTTTCCTGAATATGTTCAGGAAAAAACGCATCCGCCCTTTTTGGCCAACCAAGCAACCTGGAAAGGCAAATCAGCGCTACAAAGAAGTCTCGCTTCCCATCGGTCAAAAGGGCCATGCTGAATAAAGTGTCAAAACCAGAAATGCAGGACAGGCCATGGAGAAACGGGAGCCTGGCTACGCTGATGGGCGGGATGTAAACTGCCAACAGCCACTCTGGAGAAGTGTACGGTGTGTCCTGAAACATCTAAAAAAACTCAGCTTAGAGAGCATAGGGCACTTCCACTCATGGGCGTATAAATTGGGAAAACTAAAAATCAGCAAGACACAGGCACCCCAAAGTTTAGGGCTGCTCTGTTGACAAGAACCTCCACTTCGTTACACCTTAAATATCCCAGGAAAGAGAAAAATGGATAAAGAAGTTGTGGTCCTTATGTACAATGGAATATCACTCAGCCATGAAATCAACGTCATAAGGCTAGTAGCAGCATGATGAGTGGATTTAGGTACGACGATTCTAAGTGAAATAAGTCACACAGAAAAACACACTTATCATAAGATATCACTTATAGAGGGAATGTAAAAACAGCTACCCTTGAACTGAATTACAAAACAGAACAGAGTCACACGTTTAGAAGACACACTATGGCTGCTTAACGGGATAGGTGAGGTGGGGTGATGCATAAAACAACGGTTTCAAATTAGCTCAGATACCGTTCCATAAACCCAGTATGTAATAGACAAGACCTACTCCTTGCTCAGTGAATTGGACTCAAGACCCCTTATTCACCGCCCAAGAATATATCTGAATAGTAAGAATCTTAAAACCTATGTACTGATATCTCTCTGTAAGTGAGTCAAGTGGGTGTAAAGCGGCATAAACACAGCAGTGAAAAGCAGCTAAACCCCATTATAAAAATCAATTACTTTTAAAAACCCGTGAAACAAAGACAGTGAAAGAGAGAGAAATTCTTACAAAATTCGTTCAGGGTCTGTGATGCCACCTGGATTGACCATATCTAGACCCACAGCTGATTGAGACATAAGGGTGGACACTCTTGGGGCTGAGAGGTTTGGTGAGGTTGGGTGAGGAAACGCAGACCCTTTAAAGCAATACTGTGTGGTACCCATCCCATGGGTCCCAAATCTCCAGGTTCAAGGGCATCTTCCTACATCGAAAACATGCATGAGAAACCCAGAAGATGGTACACCGTGTGATTGGGAAAGGTTTCCAAAACGCACCTCATTTCTCCTCTCCTTGTGTTCGGGTTCGCCATTCCAGCCGCTTTACTAGCAATCTCCCTCCTTGGAGAATCAGCACCTTTAACCTCCTGTTCCGTACAGGTTGCAATTTGTCCTGAGGATGAACGGGAAGAGGGGGAACCAATGAGAGACTAGCTCTAGGTGTTGGGACAGGCACAGGTCACTCTATTTTCCCATCAGGAAGAAGAATTAACCACAGGCTCAGCCTGCCGCCCGGGACCAGAATAGGGCCTGAAGCAATCCTGCGCTTTTGCGGCCAGCTCCCAAGAAAGCGAGTTGAAAAATGGAGCTCAGGGGCACTGCAATTCACAAACCTGCAGACTTATAAATGATAACTCTCGTCCACAAATATATTGAGGGAAGGCAACGAAGAGGATTTGAAAGCAAGGCAGAATTGCAGGAAACAGATTTCAGGAGGGAGATTCGAATCGCCTTTAAAGAACAGGAAAAGCGGCAAAACCTCGACAATGATGCCCTTGGCCAAAAAGGGCGGATGCGTTTTTTCCTGAATATGTTCAGGAAAAAACGCATCCGCCCTTTTTGGCCAACCAAGCAACCTGGAAAGGCAAATCAGCGCTACAAAGAAGTCTCGCTTCCCATCGGTCAAAAGGGCCATGCTGAATAAAGTGTCAAAACCAGAAATGCAGGACAGGCCATGGAGAAACGGGAGCCTGGCTACGCTGATGGGCGGGATGTAAATTGCCAACAGCCACTCTGGAGAAGTGTACGGTGTGTCCTGAAACATCTAAAAAAACTCAGCTTAGAGAGCATAGGGCACTTCCACTCATGGGCGTATAAATTGGGAAAACTAAAAATCAGCAAGACACAGGCACCCCAAAGTTTAGGGCTGCTCTGTTGACAAGAACCTCCACTTCGTTACACCTTAAATATCCCAGGAAAGAGAAAAATGGATAAAGAAGTTGTGGTCCTTATGAACAATGGAATATCACTCAGCCATGAAATCAACGTCATAAGGCTAGTAGCAGCATGATGAGTGGATTTAGGTACGACGATTCTAAGTGAAATAAGTCACACAGAAAAACACACTTATCATAAGATATCACTTATAGAGGGAATGTAAAAACAGCTACCCTTGAACTGAATTACAAAACAGAACAGAGTCACACGTTTAGAAGACACACTATGGCTGCTTAACGGGATAGGTGAGGTGGGGTGATGCATAAAACAACGGTTTCAAATTAGCTCAGATACCGTTCCATAAACCCAGTATGTAATAGACAAGACCTACTCCTTGCTCAGTGAATTGGACTCAAGACCCCTTATTCACCGCCCAAGAATATATCTGAATAGTAAGAATCTTAAAACCTATGTATTGATATCTCTCTGTAAGTGAGTCAAGTGGGTGTAAAGCGGCATAAACACAGCAGTGAAAAGCAGCTAAACCCCATTATAAAAATCAATTACTTTTAAAAACCCGTGAAACAAAGACAGTGAAAGAGAGAGAAATTCTTACAAAATTCGTTCAGGGTCTGTGATGCCACCTGGATTGACCATATCTAGACCCACAGCTGATTGAGACATAAGGGTGGACACTCTTGGGGCTGAGAGGTTTGGTGAGGTTGGGTGAGGAAACGCAGACCCTTTAAAGCAATACTGTGTGGTACCCATCCCATGGGTCCCAAATCTCCAGGTTCAAGGGCATCTTCCTACATCGAAAACATGCATGAGAAACCCAGAAGATGGTACACCGTGTGATTGGGAAAGGTTTCCAAAACGCACCTCATTTCTCCTCTCCTTGTGTTCGGGTTCGCCATTCAGGCCGCTTTACTAGCAATCTCCCTCCTTGGAGAATCAGCACCTTTAACCTCCTGTTCCGTACAGGTTGCAATTTGTCCTGAGGATGAACGGGAAGAGGGGGAACCAATGAGAGACTAGCTCTAGGTGTTGGGACAGGCACAGGTCACTCTATTTTCCCATCAGGAAGAAGAATTAACCACAGGCTCAGCCTGCCGCCCGGGACCAGAATAGGGCCTGAAGCAATCCTGCGCTTTTGCGGCCAGCTCCCAAGAAAGCGAGTTGAAAAATGGAGCTCAGGGGCACTGCAATTCACAAACCTGCAGACTTATAAATGATAACTCTCGTCCACAAATATATTGAGGGAAGGCAACGAAGAGGATTTGAAAGCAAGGCAGAATTGCAGGAAACAGATTTCAGGAGGGAGATTCGAATCGCCTTTAAAGAACAGGAAAAGCGGCAAAACCTCGACAATGATGCCCTTGGCCAAAAAGGGCGGATGCGTTTTTTCCTGAATATGTTCAGGAAAAAACGCATCCGCCCTTTTTGGCCAACCAAGCAACCTGGAAAGGCAAATCAGCGCTACAAAGAAGTCTCGCTTCCCATCGGTCAAAAGGGCCATGCTGAATAAAGTGTCAAAACCAGAAATGCAGGACAGGCCATGGAGAAACGGGAGCCTGGCTACGCTGATGGGCGGGATGTAAACTGCCAACAGCCACTCTGGAGAAGTGTACGGTGTGTCCTGAAACATCTAAAAAAACTCAGCTTAGAGAGCATAGGGCACTTCCACTCATGGGCGTATAAATTGGGAAAACTAAAAATCAGCAAGACACAGGCACCCCAAAGTTTAGGGCTGCTCTGTTGACAAGAACCTCCACTTCGTTACACCTTAAATATCCCAGGAAAGAGAAAAATGGATAAAGAAGTTGTGGTCCTTATGTACAATGGAATATCACTCAGGCATGAAATCAACGTCATAAGGCTAGTAGCAGCATGATGAGTGGATTTAGGTACGACGATTCTAAGTGAAATAAGTCACACAGAAAAACACACTTATCATAAGATATCACTTATAGAGGGAATGTAAAAACAGCTACCCTTGAACTGAATTACAAAGCAGAACAGAGTCACACGTTTAGAAGACACACTATGGCTGCTTAACGGGATAGGTGAGGTGGGGTGATGCATAAAACAACGGTTTCAAATTAGCTCAGATACCGTTCCATAAACCCAGTATGTAATAGACAAGACCTACTCCTTGCTCAGTGAATTGGACTCAAGACCCCTTATTCACCGCCCAAGAATATATCTGAATAGTAAGAATCTTAAAACCTATGTATTGATATCTCTCTGTAAGTGAGTCAAGTGGGTGTAAAGCGGCATAAACACAGCAGTGAAAAGCAGCTAAACCCCATTATAAAAATCAATTACTTTTAAAAACCCGTGAAACAAAGACAGTGAAAGAGAGAGAAATTCTTACAAAATTCGTTCAGGGTCTGTGATGCCACCTGGATTGACCATATCTAGACCCACAGCTGATTGAGACATAAGGGTGGACACTCTTGGGGCTGAGAGGTTTGGTGAGGTTGGGTGAGGAAACGCAGACCCTTTAAAGCAATACTGTGTGGTACCCATCCCATGGGTCCCAAATCTCCAGGTTCAAGGGCATCTTCCTACATCGAAAACATGCATGAGAAACCCAGAAGATGGTACACCGTGTGATTGGGAAAGGTTTCCAAAACGCACCTCATTTCTCCTCTCCTTGTGTTCGGGTTCGCCATTCCAGCCGCTTTACTAGCAATCTCCCTCCTTGGAGAATCAGCACCTTTAACCTCCTGTTCCGTACAGGTTGCAATTTGTCCTGAGGATGAACGGGAAGAGGGGGAACCAATGAGAGACTAGCTCTAGGTGTTGGGACAGGCACAGGTCACTCTATTTTCCCATCAGGAAGAAGAATTAACCACAGGCTCAGCCTGCCGCCCGGGACCAGAATAGGGCCTGAAGCAATCCTGCGCTTTTGCGGCCAGCTCCCAAGAAAGCGAGTTGAAAAATGGAGCTCAGGGGCACTGCAATTCACAAACCTGCAGACTTATAAATGATAACTCTCGTCCACAAATATATTGAGGGAAGGCAACGAAGAGGATTTGAAAGCAAGGCAGAATTGCAGGAAACAGATTTCAGGAGGGAGATTCGAATCGCCTTTAAAGAACAGGAAAAGCGGCAAAACCTCGACAATGATGCCCTTGGCCAAAAAGGGCGGATGCGTTTTTTCCTGAATATGTTCAGGAAAAAACGCATGCGCCCTTTTTGGCCAACCAAGCAACCTAGAAAGGCAAATCAGCGCTACAAAGAAGTCTCGCTTCCCATCGGTCAAAAGGGCCATGCTGAATAAAGTGTCAAAACCAGAAATGCAGGACAGGCCATGGAGAAACGGGAGCCTGGCTACGCTGATGGGCGGGATGTAAATTGCCAACAGCCACTCTGGAGAAGTGTACGGTGTGTCCTGAAACATCTAAAAAAACTCAACTTAGAGAGCATAGGGCACTTCCACTCATGGGCGTATAAATTGGGAAAACTAAAAATCAGCAAGACACAGGCACCCCAAAGTTTAGGGCTGCTCTGTTGACAAGAACGTCCACTTCATTACACCTTAAATATCCCAGGAAAGAGAAAAATGGATAAAGAAGTTGTGGTCCTTATGTACAATGGAATATCACTCAGCCATGAAATCAACGTCATAAGGCTAGTAGCAGCATGATGAGTGGATTTAGGTACGACGATTCTAAGTGAAATAAGTCACACAGAAAAACACACTTATCATAAGATATCACTTATAGAGGGAATGTAAAAACAGCTACCCTTGAACTGAATTACAAAACAGAACAGAGTCACACGTTTAGAAGACACACTATGGCTGCTTAACGGGATAGGTGAGGTGGGGTGATGCATAAAACAACGGTTTCAAATTAGCTCAGATACCGTTCCATAAACCCAGTATGTAATAGACAAGACCTACTCCTTGCTCAGTGAATTGGACTCAAGACCACTTATTCACCGCCCAAGAATATATCTGAATAGTAAGAATCTTAAAACCTATGTATTGATATCTCTCTGTAAGTGAGTCAAGTGGGTGTAAAGCGGCATAAACACAGCAGTGAAAAGCAGCTAAACCCCATTATAAAAATCAATTACTTTTTAAAACCCGTGAAACAAAGACAGTGAAAGAGAGAGAAATTCTTACAAAATTCGTTCAGGGTCTGTGATGCCACCTGGATTGACCATATCTAGACCCACAGCTGATTGAGACATAAGGGTGGACACTCTTGGGGCTGAGAGGTTTGGTGAGGTTGGGTGAGGAAACGCAGACCCTTTAAAGCAATACTGTGTGGTACCCATCCCATGTGTCCCAAATCTCCAGGTTCAAGGGCATCTTCCTACATTGAAAACATGCATGAGAATCCCAGAAGATGGTACACCGTGTGATTGGGAAAGGTTTCCAAAACGCACCTCATTTCTCCTCTCCTTGTGTTCGGGTTCGCCATTCCAGCCGCTTTACTAGCAATCTCCCTCCTTGGAGAATCAGCACCTTTAACCTCCTGTTCCGTACAGGTTGCAACTTGTCCTGAGGATGAGCGGGAAGAGGGGGAACCAATGAGAGACTAGCTCTAGGTGTTGGGACAGGCACAGGTCACTCTATTTTCCCATCAGGAAGAAGAATTAACCACAGGCTCAGCCTGCCGCCCGGGACCAGAATAGGGCCTGAAGCAATCCTGCGCTTTTGCGGCCAGCTCCCAAGAAAGCGAGTTGAAAAATGGAGCTCAGGGGCACTGCAATTCACAAACCTGCAGACTTATAAATGATAACTCTCGTCCACAAATATATTGAGGGAAGGCAACGAAGAGGATTTGAAAGCAAGGCAGAATTGCAGGAAACAGATTTCAGGAGGGAGATTCGAATCGCCTTTAAAGAACAGGAAAAGCGGCAAAACCTCGACAATGATGCCCTTGGACAAAAAGGGCGGATGCGTTTTTTCCTGAATATGTTCAGGAAAAAACGCATCCACCCTTTTTGGCCAACCAAGCAACCTGGAAAGGCAAATCAGCGCTACAAAGAAGTCTCGCTTCCCATCGGTCAAAAGGGCCATGCTGAATAAAGTGTCAAAACCAGAAATGCAGGACAGGCCATGGAGAAACGGGAGCCTGGCTACGCTGATGGGCGGGATGTAAATTGCCAACAGCCACTCTGGAGAAGTGTACGGTGTGTCCTGAAACATCTAAAAAAACTCAGCTTAGAGAGCATAGGGCACTTCCACTCATGGGCGTATAAATTGGGAAAACTAAAAATCAGCAAGACATAGGCACCCCAAAGTTTAGGGCTGCTCTGTTGACAAGAACCTCCACTTCGTTACACCTTAAATATCCCAGGAAAGAGAAAAATGGATAAAGAAGTTGTGGTCCTTATGTACAATGGAATATCACTCAGCCATGAAATCAACGTCATAAGGCTAGTAGCAGCATGATGAGTGGATTTAGGTACGACGATTCTAAGTGAAATAAGTCACACAGAAAAACACACTTATCATAAGATATCACTTATAGAGGGAATGTAAAAACAGCTACCCTTGAACTGAATTACAAAACAGAACAGAGTCACACGTTTAGAAGACACACTATGGCTGCTTAACGGGATAGGTGAGGTGGGGTGATGCATAAAACAACGGTTTCAAATTAGCTCAGATACCGTTCCATAAACCCAGTATGTAATAGACAAGACCTACTCCTTGCTCAGTGAATTGGACTCAAGACCACTTATTCACCGCCCAAGAATATATCTGAATAGTAAGAATCTTAAAACCTATGTATTGATATCTCTCTGTAAGTGAGTCAAGTGGGTGTAAAGCGGCATAAACACAGCAGTGAAAAGCAGCTAAACCCCATTATAAAAATCAATTACTTTTTAAAACCCGTGAAACAAAGACAGTGAAAGAGAGAGAAATTCTTACAAAATTCGTTCAGGGTCTGTGATGCCACCTGGATTGACCATATCTAGACCCACAGCTGATTGAGACATAAGGGTGGACACTCTTGGGGCTGAGAGGTTTGGTGAGGTTGGGTGAGGAAACGCAGACCCTTTAAAGCAATACTGTGTGGTACCCATCCCATGTGTCCCAAATCTCCAGGTTCAAGGGCATCTTCCTACATCGAAAACATGCATGAGAATCCCAGAAGATGGTACACCGTGTGATTGGGAAAGGTTTCCAAAACGCACCTCATTTCTCCTCTCCTTGTGTTCGGGTTCGCCATTCCAGCCGCTTTACTAGCAATCTCCCTCCTTGGAGAATCAGCACCTTTAACCTCCTGTTCCGTACAGGTTGCAACTTGTCCTGAGGATGAGCGGGAAGAGGGGGAACCAATGAGAGACTAGCTCTAGGTGTTGGGACAGGCACAGGTCACTCTATTTTCCCATCAGGAAGAAGAATTAACCACAGGCTCAGCCTGCCGCCCGGGACCAGAATAGGGCCTGAAGCAATCCTGCGCTTTTGCGGCCAGCTCCCAAGAAAGCGAGTTGAAAAATGGAGCTCAGGGGCACTGCAATTCACAAACCTGCAGACTTATAAATGATAACTCTCGTCCACAAATATATTGAGGGAAGGCAACGAAGAGGATTTGAAAGCAAGGCAGAATTGCAGGAAACAGATTTCAGGAGGGAGATTCGAATCGCCTTTAAAGCACAGGAAAAGCGGCAAAACCTCGACAATGATGCCCTTGGCCAAAAAGGGCGGATGCGTTTTTTCCTGAATATATTCAGGAAAAAACGCATCCGCCCTTTTTGGCCAACCAAGCAACCTGGAAAGGCAAATCAGCGCTACAAAGAAGTCTCGCTTCCCATCGGTCAAAAGGGCCATGCTGAATAAAGTGTCAAAACCAGAAATGCAGGACAGGCCATGGAGAAACGGGAGCCTGGCTACGCTGATGGGCGGGATGTAAATTGCCAACAGCCACTCTGGAGAAGTGTACGGTGTGTCCTGAAACATCTAAAAAACTCAGCTTAGAGAGCATAGGGCACTTCCACTCATGGGCGTATAAATTGGGAAAACTAAAAATCAGCAAGACACAGGCATCCCAAAGTTTAGGGCTGCTCTGTTGACAAGAACCTCTACTTCGTTACACCTTAAATATCCCAGGAAAGAGAAAAATGGATAAAGAAGTTGTGGTCCTTATGTACAATGGAATATCACTCAGCCATGAAATCAACGTCATAAGGCTAGTAGCAGCATGATGAGTGGATTTAGGTACGACGATTCTAAGTGAAATAAGTCACACAGAAAAACACACTTATCATAAGATATCACTTATAGAGGGAATGTAAAAACAGCTACCCTTGAACTGAATTACAAAACAGAACAGAGTCACACGTTTAGAAGACACACTATGGCTGCTTAACGGGATAGGTGAGGTGGGGTGATGCATAAAACAACGGTTTCAAATTAGCTCAGATACCGTTCCATAAACCCAGTATGTAATAGACAAGACCTACTCCTTGCTCAGTGAATTGGACTCAAGACCCCTTATTCACCGCCCAAGAATATATCTGAATAGTAAGAATCTTAAAACCTATGTACTGATATCTCTCTGTAAGTGAGTCAAGTGGGTGTAAAGCGGCATAAACACAGCAGTGAAAAGCAGCTAAACCCCATTATAAAAATCAATTACTTTTAAAAACCCGTGAAACAAAGACAGTGAAAGAGAGAGAAATTCTTACAAAATTCGTTCAGGGTCTGTGATGCCACCTGGATTGACCATATCTAGACCCACAGCTGATTGAGACATAAGGGTGGACACTTTTGGGGCTGAGAGGTTTGGTGAGGTTGGGTGAGGAAACGCAGACCCTTTAAAGCAATACTGTGTGGTACCCATCACATGGGTCCCAAATCTCCAGGTTCAAGGGCATCTTCCTACATCGAAAACATGCATGAGAAACCCAGAAGATGGTACACCGTGTGATTGGGAAAGGTTTCCAAAACGCACCTCATTTCTCCTCTCCTTGTGTTCGGGTTCGCCATTCCAGCCGCTTTACTAGCAATCTCCCTCCTTGGAGAATCAGCACCTTTAACCTCCTGTTCCGTACAGGTTGCAATTTGTCCTGAGGATGAACGGGAAGAGGGGGAACCAATGAGAGACTAGCTCTAGGTGTTGGGACAGGCACAGGTCACTCTATTTTCCCATCAGGAAGAAGAATTAACCACAGGCTCAGCCTGCCGCCTGGGACCAGAATAGGGCCTGAAGCAATCCTGCGCTTTTGCGGCCAGCTCCCAAGAAAGCGAGTTGAAAAATGGAGCTCAGGGGCACTGCAATTCACAAACCTGCAGACTTATAAATGATAACTCTCGTCCACAAATATATTGAGGGAAGGCAACGAAGAGGATTTGAAAGCAAGGCAGAATTGCAGGAAACAGATTTCAGGAGGGAGATTCGAATCGCCTTTAAAGAACAGGAAAAGCGGCAAAACCTCGACAATGATGCCCTTGGCCAAAAAGGGCGGATGCGTTTTTTCCTGAATATGTTCAGGAAAAAACGCATCCGCCCTTTTTGGCCAACCAAGGAACCTGGAAAGGCAAATCAGCGCTACAAAGAAGTCTCGCTTCCCATCGGTCAAAAGGGCCATGCTGAATAAAGTGTCAAAACCAGAAATGCAGGACAGGCCATGGAGAAACGGGAGCCTGGCTACGCTGATGGGCGGGATGTAAATTGCCAACAGCCACTCTGGAGAAGTGTACGGTGTGTCCTGAAACATCTAAAAAAACTCAGCTTAGAGAGCATAGGGCACTTCCACTCATGGGCGTATAAATTGGGAAAACTAAAAATCAGCAAGACACAGGCACCCCAAAGTTTAGGGCTGCTCTGTTGACAAGAACCTCCACTTCGTTACACCTTAAATATCCCAGGAAAGAGAAAAATGGATAAAGAAGTTGTGGTCCTTATGTACAATGGAATATCACTCAGCCATGAAATCAACGTCATAAGGCTAGTAGCAGCATGATGAGTGGATTTAGGTACGACGATTCTAAGTGAAATAAGTCACACAGAAAAACACACTTATCATAAGATATCACTTATAGAGGGAATGTAAAAACAGCTACCCTTGAACTGAATTACAAAACAGAACAGAGTCACACGTTTAGAAGACACACTATGGCTGCTTAACGGGATAGGTGAGGTGGGGTGATGCATAAAACAACGGTTTCAAATTAGCTCAGATACCGTTCCATAAACCCAGTATGTAATAGACAAGACCTACTCCTTGCTCAGTGAATTGGACTCAAGACCCCTTATTCACCGCCCAAGAATATATCTGAATAGTAAGAATCTTAAAACCTATGTACTGATATCTCTCTGTAAGTGAGTCAAGTGGGTGTAAAGCGGCATAAACACAGCAGTGAAAAGCAGCTAAACCCCATTATAAAAATCAATTACTTTTAAAAACCCGTGAAACAAAGACAGTGAAAGAGAGAGAAATTCTTACAAAATTCGTTCAGGGTCTGTGATGCCACCTGGATTGACCATATCTAGACCCACAGCTGATTGAGACATAAGGGTGGACACTCTTGGGGCTGAGAGGTTTGGTGAGGTTGGGTGAGGAAACGCAGACCCTTTAAAGCAATACTGTGTGGTACCCATCCCATGGGTCCCAAATCTCCAGGTTCAAGGGCATCTTCCTACATCGAAAACATGCATGAGAAACCCAGAAGATGGTACACCGTGTGATTGGGAAAGGTTTCCAAAACGCACCTCATTTCTCCTCTCCTTGTGTTCGGGTTCGCCATTCCAGCCGCTTTACTAGCAATCTCCCTCCTTGGAGAATCAGCACCTTTAACCTCCTGTTCCGTACAGGTTGCAATTTGTCCTGAGGATGAACGGGAAGAGGGGGAACCAATGAGAGACTAGCTCTAGGTGTTGGGACAGGCACAGGTCACTCTATTTTCCCATCAGGAAGAAGAATTAACCACAGGCTCAGCCTGCCGCCCGGGACCAGAATAGGGCCTGAAGCAATCCTGCGCTTTTGCGGCCAGCTCCCAAGAAAGCGAGTTGAAAAATGGAGCTCAGGGGCACTGCAATTCACAAACCTGCAGACTTATAAATGATAACTCTCGTCCACAAATATATTGAGGGAAGGCAACGAAGAGGATTTGAAAGCAAGGCAGAATTGCAGGAAACAGATTTCAGGAGGGAGATTCGAATCGCCTTTAAAGAACAGGAAAAGCGGCAAAACCTCGACAATGATGCCCTTGGCCAAAAAGGGCGGATGCGTTTTTTCCTGAATATGTTCAGGAAAAAACGCATGCGCCCTTTTTGGCCAACCAAGCAACCTGGAAAGGCAAATCAGCGCTACAAAGAAGTCTCGCTTCCCATCGGTCAAAAGGGCCATGCTGAATAAAGTGTCAAAACCAGAAATGCAGGACAGGCCATGGAGAAACGGGAGCCTGGCTACGCTGATGGGCGGGATGTAAATTGCCAACAGCCACTCTGGAGAAGTGTACGGTGTGTCCTGAAACATCTAAAAAAACTCAACTTAGAGAGCATAGGGCACTTCCACTCATGGGCGTATAAATTGGGAAAACTAAAAATCAGCAAGACACAGGCACCCCAAAGTTTAGGGCTGCTCTGTTGACAAGAACCTCCACTTCATTACACCTTAAATATCCCAGGAAAGAGAAAAATGGATAAAGAAGTTGTGGTCCTTATGTACAATGGAATATCACTCAGCCATGAAATCAACGTCATAAGGCTAGTAGCAGCATGATGAGTGGATTTAGGTACGACGATTCTAAGTGAAATAAGTCACACAGAAAAACACACTTATCATAAGATATCACTTATAGAGGGAATGTAAAAACAGCTACCCTTGAACTGAATTACAAAACAGAACAGAGTCACACGTTTAGAAGACACACTATGGCTGCTTAACGGGATAGGTGAGGTGGGGTGATGCATAAAACAACGGTTTCAAATTAGCTCAGATACCGTTCATAAACCCAGTATGTAATAGACAAGACCTACTCCTTGCTCAGTGAATTGGACTCAAGACCCCTTATTCACCGCCCAAGAATATATCTGACTAGTAAGAATCTTAAAACCTATGTATTGATATCTCTCTGTAAGTGAGTCAAGTGGGTGTAAAGCGGCATAAACACAGCAGTGAAAAGCAGCTACACCCCATTGTAAAAATCAATTACTTTTAAAATCCCGTGAAACAAAGACAGTGAAAGAGAGAGAAATTCTTACAAAATTCGTTCAGGGGCTGTGATGCCACCTGGATTGACCATATCTAGACCCACAGCTGATTGAGACATAAGGGTGAACACTCTTGGGGCTGAGAGGTTGGGTGAGGTTGGGTGAGGAAACTCAGACTCTTTAAAGCAATACTGCGTGGTACCCATCCCATGGGTCCCAAATCTCCAGGTTCAAGGGCATCTTCCTACATCGAAAACATGCATGAGAAACCCAGAGGATGGTACACCGTGTGATCGGGAAAGGTTTCCAAAACGCACCTCATTTCTCATCTCCTTGTGCTCGGGTTCGCCATTCCAGCCGCTTTACTAGCAATCTCCCTCCTTGGAGAATCAGCACCTTTAACCTCCTGTTCTGTACAGGTTGCAATTTGTCCTGAGGATGAACGGGAAGAGGGGGAACCAATGAGAGACTAGCTCTAGGTGTTGGGACAGGCACAGGTCACTCTATTTTCCCATCAGGAAGAAGAATTAACCACAGGCTCAGCCTGCCGCCCGGGACCAGAATAGGGCCTGTAGCAATCCTGCGCTTTTGCGGCCAGCTCCCAAGAAAGCGAGTTGAAAAATGGAGCTCAGGGGCACTGCAATTCACAAACCTGCAGACTTATAAATGATAACTCTCGTCCACAAATATATTGAGGGAAGGCAACGAAGAGGATTTGAAAGCAAGGCAGAATTGCAGGAAACAGATCTCAGGAGGGAGATTCGAATCGCCTTTAAAGCACAGGAAAAGCGGCAAAACCTCGACAATGATGCCCTTGGCCAAAAAGGGCGGATGCGTTTTTTCCTGAATATATTCAGGAAAAAACGCATCCGCCCTTTTTGGCCAACCAAGCAACCTAGAAAGGCAAATCAGCGCTACAAAGAAGTCTCGCTTCCCATCGGTCAAAAGGGCCATGCTGAAAAAAGTGTCAAAACCAGAAATGCAGGACAGGCCATGGAGAAACGGGAGCCTGGCTACGCTGATGGGCGGGATGTAAATTGCCAACAGCCACTCTGGAGAAGTGTACGGTGTGTCCTGAAACATCTAAAAAACTCAGCTTAGAGAGCATAGGGCACTTCCACTCATGGGCGTATAAATTGGGAAAACTAAAAATCAGCAAGACACAGGCACCCCAAAGTTTAGGGCTGCTCTGTTGACAAGAACCTCCACTTCGTTACACCTTAAATATCCCAGGAAAGAGAAAAATGGATAAAGAAGTTGTGGTCCTTATGTACAATGGAATATCACTCAGCCATGAAATCAACGTCATAAGGCTAGTAGCAGCATGATGAGTGGATTTAGGTACGACGATTCTAAGTGAAATAAGTCACACAGAAAAACACACTTATCATAAGATATCACTTATAGAGGGAATGTAAAAACAGCTACCCTTGAACTGAATTACAAAACAGAACAGAGTCACACGTTTAGAAAACACACTATGGCTGCTTAACGGGAAAGGTGAGGTGGGGTGATGCATAAAACAAGGGTTTCAAATTAGCTCAGATACCGTTCCATAAACCCAATATGTAATCGACACGACCTACTCCTTGCTCAGTGAATTGGACTCAACACCCCTTATTCACCGCCCAAGAATATATCTGACTAGTAAGAATCTTAAAACCTATGTATTGATATCTCTCTGTAAGTGAGTCAAGTGGGTGTAAAGCGGCATAAACACAGCAGTGAAAAGCAGCTACACCCCATTGTAAAAATCAATTACTTTTAAAATCCCGTGAAACAAAGACAGTGAAAGAGAGAGAAATTCTTACAAAATTCGTTCAGGGGCTGTGATGCCACCTGGATTGACCATATCTAGACCCACAGCTGATTGAGACATAAGGGTGAACACTCTTAGGGCTGAGAGGTTGGGTGAGGTTGGGTGAGGAAACTCAGACTCTTTAAAGCAATACTGCGTGGTACCCATCCCATGGGTCCCAAATCTCCAGGTTCAAGGGCATCTTCCTACATCGAAAACATGCATGAGAAACCCAGAGGATGGTACACCGTGTGATTGGGAAAGGTTTCCAAAACGCACCTCATTTCTCCTCTCCTTGTGTTCGGGTTCGCCATTCCAGCCGCTTTACTAGCAATCTCCCTCCTTGGAGAATCAGCACCTTTAACCTCCTGTTCCGTACAGGTTGCAATTTGTCCTGAGGATGAACGGGAAGAGGGGGAACCAATGAGAGACTAGCTCTAGGTGTTGGGACAGGCACAGGTCACTCTATTTTCCCATCAGGAAGAAGAATTAACCACAGGCTCAGCCTGCCGCCCGGGACCAGAATAGGGCCTGAAGCAATCCTGCGCTTTTGCGGCCAGCTCCCAAGAAAGCGAGTTGAAAAATGGAGCTCAGGGGCACTGCAATTCACAAACCTGCAGACTTATAAATGATAACTCTCGTCCACAAATATATTGAGGGAAGGCAACGAAGAGGATTTGAAAGCAAGGCAGAATTGCAGGAAACAGATTTCAGGAGGGAGATTCGAATCGCCTTTAAAGAACAGGAAAAGCGGCAAAACCTCGACAATGATGCCCTTGGCCAAAAAGGGCGGATGCGTTTTTTCCTGAATATGTTCAGGAAAAAACGCATGCGCCCTTTTTGGCCAACCAAGCAACCTGGAAAGGCAAATCAGCGCTACAAAGAAGTCTCGCTTCCCATCGGTCAAAAGGGCCATGCTGAATAAAGTGTCAAAACCAGAAATGCAGGACAGGCCATGGAGAAACGGGAGCCTGGCTACGCTGATGGGCGGGATGTAAATTGCCAACAGCCACTCTGGAGAAGTGTACGGTGTGTCCTGAAACATCTAAAAAAACTCAACTTAGAGAGCATAGGGCACTTCCACTCATGGGCGTATAAATTGGGAAAACTAAAAATCAGCAAGACACAGGCACCCCAAAGTTTAGGGCTGCTCTGTTGACAAGAACCTCCACTTCATTACACCTTAAATATCCCAGGAAAGAGAAAAATGGATAAAGAAGTTGTGGTCCTTATGTACAATGGAATATCACTCAGCCATGAAATCAACGTCATAAGGCTAGTAGCAGCATGATGAGTGGATTTAGGTACGACGATTCTAAGTGAAATAAGTCACACAGAAAAACACACTTATCATAAGATATCACTTATAGAGGGAATGTAAAAACAGCTACCCTTGAACTGAATTACAAAACAGAACAGAGTCACACGTTTAGAAGACACACTATGGCTGCTTAACGGGATAGGTGAGGTGGGGTGATGCATAAAACAACGGTTTCAAATTAGCTCAGATACCGTACCATAAACCCAGTATGTAATAGACAAGACCTACTCCTTGCTCAGTGAATTGGACTCAAGACCACTTATTCACCGCCCAAGAATATATCTGAATAGTAAGAATCTTAAAACCTATGTATTGATATCTCTCTGTAAGTGAGTCAAGTGGGTGTAAAGCGGCATAAACACAGCAGTGAAAAGCAGCTAAACCCCATTATAAAAATCAATTACTTTTTAAAACCCGTGAAACAAAGACAGTGAAAGAGAGAGAAATTCTTACAAAATTCGTTCAGGGTCTGTGATGCCACCTGGATTGACCATATCTAGACCCACAGCTGATTGAGACATAAGGGTGGACACTCTTGGGGCTGAGAGGTTTGGTGAGGTTGGGTGAGGAAACGCAGACCCTTTAAAGCAATACTGTGTGGTACCCATCCCATGTGTCCCAAATCTCCAGGTTCAAGGGCATCTTCCTACATTGAAAACATGCATGAGAATCCCATAAGATGGTACACCGTGTGATTGGGAAAGGTTTCCAAAACGCACCTCATTTCTCCTCTCCTTGTGTTCGGGTTCGCCATTCCAGCCGCTTTACTAGCAATCTCCCTCCTTGGAGAATCAGCACCTTTAACCTCCTGTTCCGTACAGGTTGCAACTTGTCCTGAGGATGAGCGGGAAGAGGGGGAACCAATGAGAGACTAGCTCTAGGTGTTGGGACAGGCACAGGTCACTCTATTTTCCCATCAGGAAGAAGAATTAACCACAGGCTCAGCCTGCCGCCCGGGACCAGAATAGGGCCTGAAGCAATCCTGCGCTTTTGCGGCCAGCTCCCAAGAAAGCGAGTTGAAAAATGGAGCTCAGGGGCACTGCAATTCACAAACCTGCAGACTTATAAATGATAACTCTCGTCCACAAATATATTGAGGGAAGGCAACGAAGAGGATTTGAAAGCAAGGCAGAATTGCAGGAAACAGATTTCAGGAGGGAGATTCGAATCGCCTTTAAAGAACAGGAAAAGCGGCAAAACCTCGACAATGATGCCCTTGGACAAAAAGGGCGGATGCGTTTTTTCCTGAATATGTTCAGGAAAAAACGCATCCACCCTTTTTGGCCAACCAAGCAACCTGGAAAGGCAAATCAGCGCTACAAAGAAGTCTCGCTTCCCATCGGTCAAAAGGGCCATGCTGAATAAAGTGTCAAAACCAGAAATGCAGGACAGGCCATGGAGAAACGGGAGCCTGGCTACGCTGATGGGCGGGATGTAAATTGCCAACAGCCACTCTGGAGAAGTGTACGGTGTGTCCTGAAACATCTAAAAAAACTCAGCTTAGAGAGCATAGGGCACTTCCACTCATGGGCGTATAAATTGGGAAAACTAAAAATCATCAAGACATAGGCACCCCAAAGTTTAGGGCTGCTCTGTTGACAAGAACCTCCACTTCGTTACACCTTAAATATCCCAGGAAAGAGAAAAATGGATAAAGAAGTTGTGGTCCTTATGTACAATGGAATATCACTCAGCCATGAAATCAACGTCATAAGGCTAGTAGCAGCATGATGAGTGGATTTAGGTACGACGATTCTAAGTGAAATAAGTCACACAGAAAAACACACTTATCATAAGATATCACTTATAGAGGGAATGTAAAAACAGCTACCCTTGAACTGAATTACAAAACAGAACAGAGTCACACGTTTAGAAGACACACTATGGCTGCTTAACGGGATAGGTGAGGTGGGGTGATGCATAAAACAACGGTTTCAAATTAGCTCAGATACCGTTCATAAACCCAGTATGTAATAGACAAGACCTACTCCTTGCTCAGTGAATTGGACTCAAGACCCCTTATTCACCGCCCAAGAATATATCTGAATAGTAAGAATCTTAAAACCTATGTATTGATATCTCTCTGTAAGTGAGTCAAGTGGGTGTAAAGCGGCATAAACACAGCAGTGAAAAGCAGCTAAACCCCATTATAAAAATCAATTACTTTTAAAAACCCGTGAAACAAAGACAGTGAAAGAGAGAGAAATTCTTACAAAATTCGTTCAGGGTCTGTGATGCCACCTGGATTGACCATATCTAGACCCACAGCTGATTGAGACATAAGGGTGGACACTCTTGGGGCTGAGAGGTTTGGTGAGGTTGGGTGAGGAAACGCAGACCCTTTAAAGCAATACTGTGTGGTACCCATCCCATGGGTCCCAAATCTCCAGGTTCAAGGGCATCTTCCTACATCGAAAACATGCATGAGAAACCCAGAAGATGGTACACCGTGTGATTGGGAAAGGTTTCCAAAACGCACCTCATTTCTCCTCTCCTTGTGTTCGGGTTTGCCATTCCAGCCGCTTTACTAGCAATCTCCCTCCTTGGAGAATCAGCACCTTTAACCTCCTGTTCCGTACAGGTTGCAATTTGTCCTGAGGATGAACGGGAAGAGGGGGAACCAATGAGAGACTAGCTCTAGGTGTTGGGACAGGCACAGGTCACTCTATTTTCCCATCAGGAAGAAGAATTAACCACAGGCTCAGCCTGCCGCCCGGGACCAGAATAGGGCCTGAAGCAATCCTGCGCTTTTGCGGCCAGCTCCCAAGAAAGCGAGTTGAAAAATGGAGCTCAGGGGCACTGCAATTCACAAACCTGCAGACTTATAAATGATAACTCTCGTCCACAAATATATTGAGGGAAGGCAACGAAGAGGATTTGAAAGCAAGGCAGAATTGCAGGAAACAGATCTCAGGAGGGAGATTCGAATCGCCTTTAAAGCACAGGAAAAGCGGCAAAACCTCGACAATGATGCCCTTGGCCAAAAAGGGCGGATGCGTTTTTTCCTGAATATATTCAGGAAAAAACGCATCCGCCCTTTTTGGCCAACCAAGCAACCTAGAAAGGCAAATCAGCGCTACAAAGAAGTCTCGCTTCCCATCGGTCAAAAGGGCCATGCTGAATAAAGTGTCAAAACCAGAAATGCAGGACAGGCCATGGAGAAACGGGAGCCTGGCTACGCTGATGGGCGGGATGTAAATTGCCAACAGCCACTCTGGAGAAGTGTACGGTGTGTCCTGAAACATCTAAAAAACTCAGCTTAGAGAGCATAGGGCACTTCCACTCATGGGCGTATAAATTGGGAAAACTAAAAATCAGCAAGACACAGGCACCCCAAAGTTTAGGGCTGCTCTGTTGACAAGAACCTCCACTTCGTTACACCTTAAATATCCCAGGAAAGAGAAAAATGGATAAAGAAGTTGTGGTCCTTATGTACAATGGAATATCACTCAGCCATGAAATCAACGTCATAAGGCTAGTAGCAGCATGATGAGTGGATTTAGGTACGACGATTCTAAGTGAAATAAGTCACACAGAAAAGGACACTTATCATAAGATATCACTTATCGAGGGAATGTAAAAACCGCTACCCTTGAACTGAATTACAAAACAGAACAGAGTCACACGTTTAGAAAACACACTATGGCTGCTTAACGGGAAAGGTGAGGTGGGGTGATGCATAAAACAAGGGTTTCAAATTAGCTCAGATACCGTTCCATAAACCCAATAGGTAATAGACAAGACCTACTCCTTGCTCAGTGAATTGGACTCAACACCCCCTATTCACCGCCCAAGAATATATCTGACTAGTAAGAATCTTAAAACCTATGTATTGATATCTCTCTGTAAGTGAGTCAAGTGGGTGTAAAGCGGCATAAACACAGCAGTGAAAAGCAGCTACACCCCATTGTAAAAATCAATTACTTTTAAAATCCCGTGAAACAAAGACAGTGAAAGAGAGAGACATTCTTACAAAATTCGTTCAGGGGCTGTGATGCCACCTGGATTGACCATATCTAGACCCACAGCTGATTGAGACATAAGGGTGGACACTCTTGGGGCTGAGAGGTTTGGTGAGGTTGGGTGAGGAAACGCAGACCCTTTAAAGTAATACTGCGTGGTGCCCATCCCATGGGTCCCAAATCTCCAGGTTCAAGGGCATCTTCCTACATCGAAAACATGCATGAGAAACCCAGAAGATGGTACACCGTGTGATCGGGCAAGGTTTCCAAAACGCACCTCATTTCTCATCTCCTTGTGCTCAGGTTCGCCATTCCAGCCGCGTTACAACAATCTCCCTCCTTGGAGAATCAGCACCTTTAACCTCCTGTTCCGTACAGGTTGCAATTTTTCCTGAGGATGAACGGGAAGAAGGGGAACCAATGAGAGACTAGCTCTAGGTGTTGGGACAGGCACAGGTCACTCTATTTTCCCATCAGGAAGAAGAATTAACCACAGGCTCAGCCTGCCGCCCGGGACCAGAATAGGGCCTGAAGCAATCCTGCGCTTTTGCGGCCAGCTCCCAAGAAAGCGAGTTGAAAAATGGAGCTCAGGGGCACTGCAATTCACAAACCTGCAGACTTATAAATGATAACTCTCGTCCACAAATATATTGAGGGAAGGCAACGAAGAGGATTTGAAAGCAAGGCAGAATTGCAGGAAACAGATCTCAGGAGGGAGATTCGAATCGCCTTTAAAGAACAGGAAAAGCGGCAAAACCTCGACAATGATGCCCTTGGCCAAAAAGGGCGGATGCGTTTTTTCCTGAATATATTCAGGAAAAAACGCATCCGCCCTTTTTGGCCAACCAAGCAACCTGGAAAGGCAAATCAGCGCTACAAAGAAGTCTCGCTTCCCATCGGTCAAAAGGGCAATGCTGAATAAAGTGTCAAAACCAGAAATGCAGGACAGGCCATGGAGAAACGGGAGCCTGGCTACGCTGATGGGCGGGATGTAAATTGCCAACAGCCACTCTGGAGAAGTGTACGGTGTGTCCTGAAACATCTAAAAAACTCAGCATAGAGAGCATAGGGCACTTCCACTCATGGGCGTATAAATTGGGAAAACTAAAAATCAGCAAGACACAGGCACCCCAAAGTTTAGGGCTGCTCTGTTGACAAGAACCTCCACTTCGTTACACCTTAAATATCCCAGGAAAGAGAAAAATGGATAAAGAAGTTGTGGTCCTTATGTACAATGGAATATCACTCAGCCATGAAATCAACGTCATAAGGCTAGTAGCAGCATGATTAGTGGATTTAGGTACGACGATTCTAAGTGAAATAAGTCACACAGAAAAGGACACTTATCATAAGATATCACTTATCGAGGGAATGTAAAAACCGCTACCCTTGAACTGAATTACAAAACAGAACAGAGTCACACGTTTAGAAAACACACTATGGCTGCTTAACGGGAAAGGTGAGGTGGGGTGATGCATAAAACAAGGGTTTCAAATTAGCTCAGATACCGTTCCATAAACCCAATAGGTAATAGACAAGACCTACTCCTTGCTCAGTGAATAGGACTCAACACCCCCTATTCACCGCCCAAGAATATATCTGACTAGTAACAATCTTAAAACCTATGTATTGATATCTCTCTGTAAGTGAGTCAAGTGAGTGTAAAGCGGCATAAACACAGCAGTGAAAAGCAGCTAATTCCCATTATAAAAATCAATTACTTTTAAAAACCCGTGAAACAAAGACAGTGAAAGAGAGAGAAATTCTTACAAAATTCGTTCAGGGGCTGTGATACCACCTGGATTGACCATATCTAGACCCACAGCTGATTGAGACATAAGGGTGGACACTCTTGGGGCTGAGAGGTTGGGTGAGGTTGGGTGAGGAAACTCAGACCCTTTAAAGCAATACTGTGTGGTACCCATCCCATGGGTCCCAAATCTCCAGGTTCAAGGGCATCTTCCTACATCGAAAACATGCATGAGAAACCCAGAAGATGGTACACCGTGTGATCGGGAAAGGTTTCCAAAACGCACCTCATTTCTCATCTCCTTGTGCTCGGGTTCGCCATTCCAGCCGCTTTACTAGCAATCTCCCTCCTTGGAGAATCAGCACCTTTAACCTCCTGTTCCGTACAGGTTGCAATTTGTCCTGAGGATGAACGGGAAGAGGGGGAACCAATGAGAGACTAGCTCTAGGTGTTGGGACAGGCACAGGTCACTCTATTTTCCCATCAGGAAGAAGAATTAACCACAGGCTCAGCCTGCCGCCCGGGACCAGAATAGGGCCTGAAGCAAACCTGCGCTTTTGCGGCCAGCTCCCAAGAAAGCGAGTTGAAAAATGGAGCTCAGGGGCACTGCAATTCACAAACCTGCAGACTTATAAATGATAACTCTCGTCCACAAATATATTGAGGGAAGGCAACGAAGAGGATTTGAAAGCAAGGCAGAATTGCAGGAAACAGATCTCAGGAGGGAGATTCGAATCGCCTTTAAAGAACAGGAAAAGCGGCAAAACCTCGACAATGATGCCCTTGGCCAAAAAGGGCGGATGCGTTTTTTCCTGAATATATTCAGGAAAAAACGCATCCGCCCTTTTTGGCCAACCAAGCAACCTGGAAAGGCAAATCAGCGCTACAAAGAAGTCTCGCTTCCCATCGGTCAAAAGGGCCATGCTGAATAAAGTGTCAAAACCAGAAATGCAGGACAGGCCATGGAGAAACGGGAGCCTGGCTACGCTGATGGGCGGGATGTAAATTGCCAACAGCCACTCTGGAGAAGTGTACGGTGTGTCCTGAAACATCTAAAAAACTCAGCATAGAGAGCATAGGGCACTTCCACTCATGGGCGTATAAATTGGGAAAACTAAAAATCAGCAAGACACAGGCACCCCAAAGTTTAGGGCTGCTCTGTTGACAAGAACCTCCACTTCGTTACACCTTAAATATCCCAGGAAAGAGAAAAATGGATAAAGAAGTTGTGGTCCTTATGTACAATGGAATATCACTCAGCCATGAAATCAACGTCATAAGGCTAGTAGCAGCATGATGAGTGGATTTAGGTACGACGATTCTAAGTGAAATAAGTCACACAGAAAAGGACACTTATCATAAGATATCACTTATCGAGGGAATGTAAAAACCGCTACCCTTGAACTGAATTACAAAACAGAACAGAGTCACACGTTTAGAAAACACACTATGGCTGCTTAACGGGAAAGGTGAGGTGGGGTGATGCATAAAACAAGGGTTTCAAATTAGCTCAGATACCGTTCCATAAACCCAATAGGTAATAGACAAGACCTACTCCTTGCTCAGTGAATAGGACTCAACACCCCCTATTCACCGCCCAAGAATATATCTGACTAGTAAGAATCTTAAAACCTATGTATTGATATCTCTCTGTAAGTGAGTCAAGTGAGTGTAAAGCGGCATAAACACAGCAGTGAAAAGCAGCTAAATCCCATTATAAAAATCAATTACTTTTAAAAACCCGTGAAACAAAGACAGTGAAAGAGAGAGAAATTCTTACAAAATTCGTTCAGGGGCTGTGATGCCACCTGGATTGACCATATCTAGACCCACAGCTGATTGAGACATAAGGGTGGACACTCTTGGGGCTGAGAGGTTGGGTGAGGTTGGGTGAGGAAACTCAGACCCTTTAAAGCAATACTGTGTGGTACCCATCCCATGGGTCCCAAATCTCCAGGTTCAAGGGCATCTTCCTACATCGAAAACATGCATGAGAAACCCAGAAGATGGTACACCGTGTGATCGGGAAAGGTTTCCAAAACGCACCTCATTTCTCATCTCCTTGTGCTCGGGTTCGCCATTCCAGCCGCTTTACTAGCAATCTCCCTCCTTGGAGAATCAGCACCTTTAACCTCCTGTTCCGTAGAGGTTGCAATTTGTCCTGAGGATGAACGGGAAGAGGGGGAACCAATGAGAGACTAGCTCTAGGTGTTGGGACAGGCACAGGTCACTCTATTTTCCCATCAGGAAGAAGAATTAACCACAGGCTCAGCCTGCCGCCCGGGACCAGAATAGGGCCTGAAGCAAACCTGCGCTTTTGCGGCCAGCTCCCAAGAAAGCGAGTTGAAAAATGGAGCTCAGGGGCACTGCAATTCACAAACCTGCAGACTTATAAATGATAACTCTCGTCCACAAATATACTGAGGGAAGGCAACGAAGAGGATTTGAAAGCAAGGCAGAATTGCAGGAAACAGATCTCAGGAGGGAGATTCGAATCGCCTTTAAAGAACAGGAAAAGCGGCAAAACCTCGACAATGATGCCCTTGGCCAAAAAGGGCGTACGCGTTTTTTCCTGAATATATTCAGGAAAAAACGCATCCGCCCTTTTTGGCCAACCAAGCAACCTGGAAAGGCAAATCAGCGCTACAAAGAAGTCTCGCTTCCCATCGGTCAAAAGGGCCATGCTGAATAAAGTGTCAAAACCAGAAATGCAGGACAGGCCATGGAGAAACGGGAGCCTGGCTACGCTGATGGGCGGGATGTAAATTGCCAACAGCCACTCTGGAGAAGTGTACGGTGTGTCCTGAAACATCTAAAAAACTCAGCTTAGAGAGCATAGGGCACTTCCACTCATGGGCGTATAAATTGGGAAAACTAAAAATCAGCAAGACACAGGCACCCCAAAGTTTAGGGCTGCTCTGTTGACAAGAACCTCCACTTCGTTACACCTTAAATATCCCAGGAAAGAGAAAAATGGATAAAGAAGTTGTGGCCCTTATGTACAATGGAATATCACTCAGCCATGAAATCAACGTCATAAGGCTAGTAGCAGCATGATGAGTGGATTTAGGTACGACGATTCTAAGTGAAATAAGTCACACAGAAAAGGACACTTATCATAAGATATCACTTATCGAGGGAATGTAAAAACCGCTACCCTTGAACTGAATTACAAAACAGAACAGAGTCACACGTTTAGAAAACACACTATGGCTGCTTAACGGGAAAGGTGAGGTGGGGTGATGCATAAAACAAGGGTTTCAAATTAGCTCAGATACCGTTCCATAAACCCAATAGGTAATAGACAAGACCTACTCCTTGCTCAGTGAATTGGACTCAACACCCCCTATTCACCGCCCAAGAATATATCTGACTAGTAAGAATCTTAAAACCTATGTATTGATATCTCTCTGTAAGTGAGTCAAGTGGGTGTAAAGCGGCATAAACACAGCAGTGAAAAGCAGCTAAATCCCATTATAAAAATCAATTACTTTTAAAAACCCGTGAAACAAAGACAGTGAAAGAGAGAGAAATTCTTACAAAATTCGTTCAGGGACTGTGATGCCACCTGGATTGACCATATCTAGACCCACAGCTGATTGAGACATAAGGGTGGACACTCTTGGGGCTGAGAGGTTGGGTGAGGTTGGGTGAGGAAACTCAGACCCTTTAAAGCAATACTGCGTGGTACCCATCCCATGGGTCCCAAATCTCCAGGTTCAAGGGCATCTTCCTACATCGAAAACATGCATGAGAAACCCAGAAGATGGTACACCGTGTGATTGGGAAAGGTTTCCAAAACGCACCTCATTTCTCCTCTCCTTGTGTTCGGGTTTGCCATTCCAGGCGCTTTACTAGCAATCTCCCTCCTTGGAGAATCAGCACCTTTAACCTCCTGTTCCGTACAGGTTGCAATTTGTCCTGAGGATGAACGGGAAGAGGGGGAACCAATGAGAGACTAGCTCTAGGTGTTGGGACAGGCACAGGTCACTCTATTTTCCCATCAGGAAGAAGAATTAACCACAGGCTCAGCCTGCCGCCCGGGACCAGAATAGGGCCTGAAGCAATCCTGCACTTTTGCGGCCAGCTCCCAAGAAAGCGAGTTGAAAAATGGAGCTCAGGGGCACTGCAATTCACAAACCTGCAGACTTATAAATGATAACTCTCGTCCACAAATATATTGAGGGAAGGCAACGAAGAGGATTTGAAAGCAAGGCAGAATTGCAGGAAACAGATTTCAGGAGGGAGATTCGAATCGCCTTTAAAGAACAGGAAAAGCGGCAAAACCTCGACAATGATGCCCTTGGCCAAAAAGGGCGGATGCGTTTTTTCCTGAATATGTTCAGGAAAAAACGCATCCGCCCTTTTTGGCCAACCAAGCAACCTGGAAAGGCAAATCAGCGCTACAAAGAAGTCTCGCTTCCCATCGGTCAAAAGGGCCATGCTGAATAAAGTGTCAAAACCAGAAATGCAGGACAGGCCATGGAGAAACGGGAGCCTGGCTACGCTGATGGGCGGGATGTAAATTGCCAAAAGCCACTCTGGAGAAGTGTACGGTGTGTCCTGAAACATCTAAAAAAACTCAGCTTAGAGAGCATAGGGCACTTCCACTCATGGGCGTATAAATTGGGAAAACTAAAAATCAGCAAGACACAGGCACCCCAAAGTTTAGGGCTGCTCTGTTGACAAGAACCTCCACTTCGTTACACCTTAAATATCCCAGGAAAGAGAAAAATGGATAAAGAAGTTGTGGTCCTTATGTACAATGGAATATCACTCAGCCATGAAATCAACGTCATAAGGCTAGTAGCAGCATGATGAGTGGATTTAGGTACGACGATTCTAAGTGAAATAAGTCACACAGAAAAACACACTTATCATAAGATATCACTTATAGAGGGAATGTAAAAACAGCTACCCTTGAACTGAATTACAAAACAGAACAGAGTCACACGTTTAGAAAACACACTATGGCTGCTTAACGGGAAAGGTGAGGTGGGGTGATGCATAAAACAAGGGTTTCAAATTAGCTCAGATACCGTTCCATAAACCCAATATGTAATCGACACGACCTACTCCTTGCTCAGTGAATTGGACTCAACACCCCTTATTCACCGCCCAAGAATATATCTGACTAGTAAGAATCTTAAAACCTATGTATTGATATCTCTCTGTAAGTGAGTCAAGTGGGTGTAAAGCGGCATAAACACAGCAGTGAAAAGCAGCTACACCCCATTGTAAAAATCAATTACTTTTAAAATCCCGTGAAACAAAGACAGTGAAAGAGAGAGAAATTCTTACAAAATTCGTTCAGGGGCTGTGATGCCACCTGGATTGACCATATCTAGACCCACAGCTGATTGAGACATAAGGGTGAACACTCTTGGGGCTGAGAGGTTGGGTGAGGTTGGGTGAGGAAACTCAGACTCTTTAAAGCAATACTGTGTGGTACCCATCCCATGGGTCCCAAATCTCCAGGTTCAAGGGCATCTTCCTACATCGAAAACATGCATGAGAAACCCAGAGGATGGTACACCGTGTGATCGGGAAAGGTTTCCAAAACGCACCTCATTTCTCATCTCCTTGTGCTCGGGTTCGCCATTCCAGCCGCTTTACTAGCAATCTCCCTCCTTGGAGAATCAGCACCTTTAACCTCCTGTTCTGTACAGGTTGCAATTTGTCCTGAGGATGAACGGGAAGAGGGGGAACCAATGAGAGACTAGCTCTAGGTGTCGGGACAGGCACAGGTCACTCTATTTTCCCATCAGGAAGAAGAATTAACCACAGGCTCAGCCTGCCGCCCGGGACCAGAATAGGGCCTGAAGCAATCCTGCGCTTTTGCGGCCAGCTCCCAAGAAAGCGAGTTGAAAAATGGAGCTCAGGGGCACTGCAATTCACAAACCTGCAGACTTATAAATGATAACTCTCGTCCACAAATATATTGAGGGAAGGCAACGAAGAGGATTGGAAAGCAAGGCAGAATTGCAGGAAACAGATCTCAGGAGGGAGATTCGAATCGCCTTTAAAGCACAGGAAAAGCGGCAAAACCTCGACAATGATGCCCTTGGCCAAAAAGGGCGGATGCGTTTTTTCCTGAATATATTCAGGAAAAAACGCATCCGCCCTTTTTGGCCAACCAAGCAACCTAGAAAGGCAAATCAGCGCTACAAAGAAGTCTCGCTTCCCATCGGTCAAAAGGGCCATGCTGAAAAAAGTGTCAAAACCAGAAATGCAGGACAGGCCATGGAGAAACGGGAGCCTGGCTACGCTGATGGGCGGGATGTAAATTGCCAACAGCCACTCTGGAGAAGTGTACGGTGTGTCCTGAAACATCTAAAAGACTCAGCTTAGAGAGCATAGGGCACTTCCACTCATGGGCGTATAAATTGGGAAAACTAAAAATCAGCAAGACACAGGCACCCCAAAGTTTAGGGCTGCTCTGTTGACAAGAACCTCCACTTCGTTACACCTTAAATATCCCAGGAAAGAGAAAAATGGATAAAGAAGTTGTGGTCCTTATGTACAATGGAATATCACTCAGCCATGAAATCAACGTCATAAGGCTAGTAGCAGCATGATGAGTGGATTTAGGTACGACGATTCTAAGTGAAATAAGTCACACAGAAAAACACACTTATCATAAGATATCACTTATAGAGGGAATGTAAAAACAGCTACCCTTGAACTGAATTACAAAACAGAACAGAGTCACACGTTTAGAAAACACACTATGGCTGCTTAACGGGAAAGGTGAGGTGGGGTGATGCATAAAACAAGGGTTTCAAATTAGCTCAGATACCGTTCCATAAACCCAATATGTAATCGACACGACCTACTCCTTGCTCAGTGAATTGGACTCAACACCCCTTATTCACCGCCCAAGAATATATCTGACTAGTAAGAATCTTAAAACCTATGTATTGATATCTCTCTGTAAGTGAGTCAAGTGGGTGTAAAGCGGCATAAACACAGCAGTGAAAAGCAGCTACACCCCATTGTAAAAATCAATTACTTTTAAAATCCCGTGAAACAAAGACAGTGAAAGAGAGAGAAATTCTTACAAAATTCGTTCAGGGGCTGTGATGCCACCTGGATTGACCATATCTAGACCCACAGCTGATTGAGACATAAGGGTGAACACTCTTGGGGCTGAGAGGTTGGGTGAGGTTGGGTGAGGAAACTCAGACTCTTTAAAGCAATACTGCGTGGTACCCATCCCATGGGTCCCAAATCTCCAGGTTCAAGGGCATCTTCCTACATCGAAAACATGCATGAGAAACCCAGAGGATGGTACACCGTGTGATCGGGAAAGGTTTCCAAAACGCACCTCATTTCTCATCTCCTTGTGCTCGGGTTCGCCATTCCAGCCGCTTTACTAGCAATCTCCCTCCTTGGAGAATCAGCACCTTTAACCTCCTGTTCTGTACAGGTTGCAATTTGTCCTGAGGATGAACGGGAAGAGGGGGAACCAATGAGAGACTAGCTCTAGGTGTTGGGACAGGCACAGGTCACTCTATTTTCCCATCAGGAAGAAGAATTAACCACAGGCTCAGCCTGCCGCCCGGGACCAGAATAGGGCCTGAAGCAATCCTGCGCTTTTGCGGCCAGCTCCCAAGAAAGCGAGTTGAAAAATGGAGCTCAGGGGCACTGCAATTCACAAACCTGCAGACTTATAAATGATAACTCTCGTCCACAAATATATTGAGGGAAGGCAACGAAGAGGATTTGAAAGCAAGGCAGAATTGCAGGAAACAGATCTCAGGAGGGAGATTCGAATCGCCTTTAAAGCACAGGAAAAGCGGCAAAACCTCGACAATGATGCCCTTGGCCAAAAAGGGCGGATGCGTTTTTTCCTGAATATATTCAGGAAAAAACGCATCCGCCCTTTTTGGCCAACCAAGCAACCTAGAAAGGCAAATCAGCGCTACAAAGAAGTCTCGCTTCCCATCGGTCAAAAGGGCCATGCTGAAAAAAGTGTCAAAACCAGAAATGCAGGACAGGCCATGGAGAAACGGGAGCCTGGCTACGCTGATGGGCGGGATGTAAATTGCCAACAGCCACTCTGGAGAAGTGTACGGTGTGTCCTGAAACATCTAAAAAACTCAGCTTAGAGAGCATAGGGCACTTCCACTCATGGGCGTATAAATTGGGAAAACTAAAAATCAGCAAGACACAGGCACCCCAAAGTTTAGGGCTGCTCTGTTGACAAGAACCTCCACTTCGTTACACCTTAAATATCCCAGGAAAGAGAAAAATGGATAAAGAAGTTGTGGTCCTTATGTACAATGGAATATCACTCAGCCATGAAATCAACGTCATAAGGCTAGTAGCAGCATGATGAGTGGATTTAGGTACGACGATTCTAAGTGAAATAAGTCACACAGAAAAACACACTTATCATAAGATATCACTTATAGAGGGAATGTAAAAACAGCTACCCTTGAACTGAATTACAAAACAGAACAGAGTCACACGTTTAGAAAACACACTATGGCTGCTTAACGGGAAAGTTGAGGTGGGGTGATGCATAAAACAAGGGTTTCAAATTAGCTCAGATACCGTTCCATAAACCCAATATGTAATCGACACGACCTACTCCTTGCTCAGTGAATTGGACTCAACACCCCTTATTCACCGCCCAAGAATATATCTGACTAGTAAGAATGTTAAAACCTATGTATTGATATCTCTCTGTAAGTGAGTCAAGTGGGTGTAAAGCGGCATAAACACAGCAGTGAAAAGCAGCTACACCCCATTGTAAAAATCAATTACTTTTAAAATCCCGTGAAACAAAGACAGTGAAAGAGAGAGAAATTCTTACAAAATTCGTTCAGGGGCTGTGATGCCACCTGGATTGACCATATCTAGACCCACAGCTGATTGAGACATAAGGGTGAACACTCTTGGGGCTGAGAGGTTGGGTGAGGTTGGGTGAGGAAACTCAGACTCTTTAAAGCAATACTGCGTGGTACCCATCCCATGGGTCCCAAATCTCCAGGTTCAAGGGCATCTTCCTACATCGAAAACATGCATGAGAAACCCAGAGGATGGTACACCGTGTGATCGGGAAAGGTTTCCAAAACGCACCTCATTTCTCATCTCCTTGTGCTCGGGTTCGCCATTCCAGCCGCTTTACTAGCAATCTCCCTCCTTGGAGAATCAGCACCTTTAACCTCCTGTTCTGTACAGGTTGCAATTTGTCCTGAGGATGAACGGGAAGAGGGGGAACCAATGAGAGACTAGCTCTAGGTGTTGGGACAGGCACAGGTCACTCTATTTTCCCATCAGGAAGAAGAATTAACCACAGGCTCAGCCTGCCGCCCGGGACCAGAATAGGGCCTGAAGCAATCCTGCGCTTTTGCGGCCAGCTCCCAAGAAAGCGAGTTGAAAAATGGAGCTCAGGGGCACTGCAATTCACAAACCTGCAGACTTATAAATGATAACTCTCGTCCACAAATATATTGAGGGAAGGCAACGAAGAGGATTTGAAAGCAAGGCAGAATTGCAGGAAACAGATCTCAGGAGGGAGATTCGAATCGCCTTTAAAGCACAGGAAAAGCGGCAAAACCTCGACAATGATGCCCTTGGCCAAAAAGGGCGGATGCGTTTTTTCCTGAATATATTCAGGAAAAAACGCATCCGCCCTTTTTGGCCAACCAAGCAACCTAGAAAGGCAAATCAGCGCTACAAAGAAGTCTCGCTTCCCATCGGTCAAAAGGGCCATGCTGAATAAAGTGTCAAAACCAGAAATGCAGGACAGGCCATGGAGAAACGGGAGCCTGGCTACGCTGATGGGCGGGATGTAAATTGCCAACAGCCATTCTGGAGAAGTGTACGGTGTGTCCTGAAACATCTAAAAAACTCAGCTTAGAGAGCATAGGGCACTTCCACTCATGGGCGTATAAATTGGGAAAACTAAAAATCAGCAAGACACAGGCACCCCAAAGTTTAGGGCTGCTCTGTTGACAAGAACCTCCACTTCGTTACACCTTAAATATCCCAGGAAAGAGAAAAATGGATAAAGAAGTTGTGGTCCTTATGTACAATGGAATATCACTCAGCCATGAAATCAACGTCATAAGGCTAGTAGCAGCATGATGAGTGGATTTAGGTACGACGATTCTAAGTGAAATAAGTCACACAGAAAAGGACACTTATCATAAGATATCACTTATCGAGGGAATGTAAAAACCGCTACCCTTGAACTGAATTACAAAACAGAACAGAGTCACACGTTTAGAAAACACACTATGGCTGCTTAACGGGAAAGGTGAGGTGGGGTGATGCATAAAACAAGGGTTTCAAATTAGCTCAGATACCGTTCCATAAACCCAATAGGTAATAGACAAGACCTACTCCTTGCTCAGTGAATTGGACTCAACACCCCCTATTCACCGCCCAAGAATATATCTGACTAGTAAGAATCTTAAAACCTATGTATTGATATCTCTCTGTAAGTGAGTCAAGTGGGTGTAAAGCGGCATAAACACAGCAGTGAAAAGCAGCTACACCCCATTGTAAAAATCAATTACTTTTAAAATCCCGTGAAACAAAGACAGTGAAAGAGAGAGACATTCTTACAAAATTCGTTCAGGGGCTGTGATGCCACCTGGATTGACCATATCTAGACCCACAGCTGATTGAGACATAAGGGTGGACACTCTTGGGGCTGAGAGGTTTGGTGAGGTTGGGTGAGGAAACGCAGACCCTTTAAAGTAATACTGCGTGGTGCCCATCCCATGGGTCCCAAATCTCCAGGTTCAAGGGCATCTTCCTACATCGAAAACATGCATGAGAAACCCAGAAGATGGTACACCGTGTGATCGGGCAAGGTTTCCAAAACGCACCTCATTTCTCATCTCCTTGTGCTCAGGTTCGCCATTCCAGCCGCTTTACAACAATCTCCCTCCTTGGAGAATCAGCACCTTTAACCTCCTGTTCCGTACAGGTTGCAATTTTTCCTGAGGATGAACGGGAAGAAGGGGAACCAATGAGAGACTAGCTCTAGGTGTTGGGACAGGCACAGGTCACTCTATTTTCCCATCAGGAAGAAGAATTAACCACAGGCTCAGCCTGCCGCCCGGGACCAGAATAGGGCCTGAAGCAATCCTGCGCTTTTGCGGCCAGCTCCCAAGAAAGCGAGTTGAAAAATGGAGCTCAGGGGCACTGCAATTCACAAACCTGCAGACTTATAAATGATAACTCTCGTCCACAAATATATTGAGGGAAGGCAACGAAGAGGATTTGAAAGCAAGGCAGAATTGCAGGAAACAGATCTCAGGAGGGAGATTCGAATCGCCTTTAAAGAACAGGAAAAGCGGCAAAACCTCGACAATGATGCCCTTGGCCAAAAAGGGCGGATGCGTTTTTTCCTGAATATATTCAGGAAAAAACGCATCCGCCCTTTTTGGCCAACCAAGCAACCTGGAAAGGCAAATCAGCGCTACAAAGAAGTCTCGCTTCCCATCGGTCAAAAGGGCCATGCTGAATAAAGTGTCAAAACCAGAAATGCAGGACAGGCCATGGAGAAACGGGAGCCTGGCTACGCTGATGGGCGGGATGTAAATTGCCAACAGCCACTCTGGAGAAGTGTACGGTGTGTCCTGAAACATCTAAAAAACTCAGCATAGAGAGCATAGGGCACTTCCACTCATGGGCGTATAAATTGGGAAAACTAAAAATCAGCAAGACACAGGCACCCCAAAGTTTAGGGCTGCTCTGTTGACAAGAACCTCCACTTCGTTACACCTTAAATATCCCAGGAAAGAGAAAAATGGATAAAGAAGTTGTGGTCCTTATGTACAATGGAATATCACTCAGCCATGAAATCAACGTCATAAGGCTAGTAGCAGCATGATGAGTGGATTTAGGTACGACGATTCTAAGTGAAATAAGTCACACAGAAAAGGACACTTATCATAAGATATCACTTATCGAGGGAATGTAAAAACCGCTACCCTTGAACTGAATTACAAAACAGAACAGAGTCACACGTTTAGAAAACACACTATGGCTGCTTAACGGGAAAGGTGAGGTGGGGTGATGCATAAAACAAGGGTTTCAAATTAGCTCAGATACCGTTCCATAAACCCAATAGGTAATAGACAAGACCTACTCCTTGCTCAGTGAATAGGACTCAACACCCCCTATTCACCGCCCAAGAATATATCTGACTAGTAAGAATCTTAAAACCTATGTATTGATATCTCTCTGTAAGTGAGTCAAGTGAGTGTAAAGCGGCATAAACACAGCAGTGAAAAGCAGCTAAATCCCATTATAAAAATCAATTACTTTTAAAAACCCGTGAAACAAAGACAGTGAAAGAGAGAGAAATTCTTACAAAATTCGTTCAGGGGCTGTGATGCCACCTGGATTGACCATATCTAGACCCACAGCTGATTGAGACATAAGGGTGGACACTCTTGGGGCTGAGAGGTTGGGTGAGGTTGGGTGAGGAAACTCAGACCCTTTAAAGCAATACTGTGTGGTACCCATCCCATGGGTCCCAAATCTCCAGGTTCAAGGGCATCTTCCTACATCGAAAACATGCATGAGAAACCCAGAAGATGGTACACCGTGTGATCGGGAAAGGTTTCCAAAACGCACCTCATTTCTCATCTCCTTGTGCTCGGGTTCGCCATTCCAGCCGCTTTACTAGCAATCTCCCTCCTTGGAGAATCAGCACCTTTAACCTCCTGTTCCGTAGAGGTTGCAATTTGTCCTGAGGATGAACGGGAAGAGGGGGAACCAATGAGAGACTAGCTCTAGGTGTTGGGACAGGCACAGGTCACTCTATTTTCCCATCAGGAAGAAGAATTAACCACAGGCTCAGCCTGCCGCCCGGGACCAGAATAGGGCCTGAAGCAAACCTGCGCTTTTGCGGCCAGCTCCCAAGAAAGCGAGTTGAAAAATGGAGCTCAGGGGCACTGCAATTCACAAACCTGCAGACTTATAAATGATAACTCTCGTCCACAAATATACTGAGGGAAGGCAACGAAGAGGATTTGAAAGCAAGGCAGAATTGCAGGAAACAGATCTCAGGAGGGAGATTCGAATCGCCTTTAAAGAACAGGAAAAGCGGCAAAACCTCGACAATGATGCCCTTGGCCAAAAAGGGCGTACGCGTTTTTTCCTGAATATATTCAGGAAAAAACGCATCCGCCCTTTTTGGCCAACCAAGCAACCTGGAAAGGCAAATCAGCGCTACAAAGAAGTCTCGCTTCCCATCGGTCAAAAGGGCCATGCTGAATAAAGTGTCAAAACCAGAAATGCAGGACAGGCCATGGAGAAACGGGAGCCTGGCTACGCTGATGGGCGGGATGTAAATTGCCAACAGCCACTCTGGAGAAGTGTACGGTGTGTCCTGAAACATCTAAAAAACTCAGCTTAGAGAGCATAGGGCACTTCCACTCATGGGCGTATAAATTGGGAAAACTAAAAATCAGCAAGACACAGGCACCCCAAAGTTTAGGGCTGCTCTGTTGACAAGAACCTCCACTTCGTTACACCTTAAATATCCCAGGAAAGAGAAAAATGGATAAAGAAGTTGTGGCCCTTATGTACAATGGAATATCACTCAGCCATGAAATCAACGTCATAAGGCTAGTAGCAGCATGATGAGTGGATTTAGGTACGACGATTCTAAGTGAAATAAGTCACACAGAAAAGGACACTTATCATAAGATATCACTTATCGAGGGAATGTAAAAACCGCTACCCTTGAACTGAATTACAAAACAGAACAGAGTCACACGTTTAGAAAACACACTATGGCTGCTTAACGGGAAAGGTGAGGTGGGGTGATGCATAAAACAAGGGTTTCAAATTAGCTCAGATACCGTTCCATAAACCCAATAGGTAATAGACAAGACCTACTCCTTGCTCAGTGAATTGGACTCAACACCCCCTATTCACCGCCCAAGAATATATCTGACTAGTAAGAATCTTAAAACCTATGTATTGATATCTCTCTGTAAGTGAGTCAAGTGGGTGTAAAGCGGCATAAACACAGCAGTGAAAAGCAGCTAAATCCCATTATAAAAATCAATTACTTTTAAAAACCCGTGAAACAAAGACAGTGAAAGAGAGAGAAATTCTTACAAAATTCGTTCAGGGACTGTGATGCCACCTGGATTGACCATATCTAGACCCACAGCTGATTGAGACATAAGGGTGGACACTCTTGGGGCTGAGAGGTTGGGTGAGGTTGGGTGAGGAAACTCAGACCCTTTAAAGCAATACTGCGTGGTACCCATCCCATGGGTCCCAAATCTCCAGGTTCAAGGGCATCTTCCTACATCGAAAACATGCATGAGAAACCCAGAAGATGGTACACCGTGTGATCGGGAAAGATTTCCAAAACGCACCTCATTTCTCATCTCCTTGTGCTCGGGTTCGCCATTCCAGCCGCTTTACTAGCAATCTCCCTCCTTGGAGAATCAGCACCTTTAACCTCCTGTTCCGTACAGGTTGCAATTTGTCCTGCGGATGAACGGGAAGAGGGGGAACCAATGAGAGACTAGCTCTAGGTGTTGGGACAGGCACAGGTCACTCTATTTTCCCATCAGGAAGAAGAATTAACCACAGGCTCAGCCTGCCGCCCGGGACCAGAATAGGGCCTGAAGCAATCCTGCGCTTTTGCGGCCAGCTCCCAAGAAAGCGAGTTGAAAAATGGAGCTCAGGGGCACTGCAATTCACAAACCTGCAGACTTATAAATGATAACTCTCGTCCACAAATATATTGAGGGAAGGCAACGAAGAGGATTTGAAAGCAAGGCAGAATTGCAGGAAACAGATCTCAGGAGGGAGATTCGAATCGCCTTTAAAGAACAGGAAAAGCGGCAAAACCTCGACAATGATGCCCTTGGCCAAAAAGGGCGTACGCGTTTTTTCCTGAATATATTCAGGAAAAAACGCATCCGCCCTTTTTGGCCAACCAAGCAACCTGGAAAGGCAAATCAGCGCTACAAAGAAGTCTCGCTTCCCATCGGTCAAAAGGGCCATGCTGAATAAAGTTTCAAAACCAGAAATGCAGGACAGGCCATGGAGAAACGGGAGCCTGGCTACGCTGATGGGCGGGATGTAAATTGCCAACAGCCACTCTGGAGAAGTGTACGGTGTGTCCTGAAACATCTAAAAAACTCAGCTTAGAGAGCATAGGGCACTTCCACTCATGGGCATATAAATTGGGAAAACTAAAAATCAGCAAGACACAGGCACCCCAAAGTTTAGGGCTGCTCTGTTGACAAGAACCTCCACTTCGTTACACCTTAAATATCCCAGGAAAGAGAAAAATGGATAAAGAAGTTGTGGCCCTTATGTACAATGGAATATCACTCAGCCATGAAATCAACGTCATAAGGCTAGTAGCAGCATGATGAGTGGATTTAGGTACGACGATTCTAAGTGAAATAAGTCACACAGAAAAGGACACTTATCATAAGATATCACTTATCGAGGGAATGTAAAAACCGCTACCCTTGAACTGAATTACAAAACAGAACAGAGTCACACGTTTAGAAAACACACTATGGCTGCTTAACGGGAAAGGTGAGGTGGGGTGATGCATAAAACAAGGGTTTCAAATTAGCTCAGATACCGTTCCATAAACCCAATAGGTAATAGACAAGACCTACTCCTTGCTCAGTGAATTGGACTCAACACCCCCTATTCACCGCCCAAGAATATATCTGACTAGTAAGAATCTTAAAACCTATGTATTGATATCTCTCTGTAAGTGAGTCAAGTGAGTGTAAAGCGGCATAAACACAGCAGTGAAAAGCAGCTAAATCCCATTATAAAAATCAATTACTTTTAAAAACCCGTGAAACAAAGACAGTGAAAGAGAGAGAAATTCTTACAAAATTCGTTCAGGGACTGTGATGCCACCTGGATTGACCATATCTAGACCCACAGCTGATTGAGACATAAGGGTGGACACTCTTGGGGCTGAGAGGTTGGGTGAGGTTGGGTGAGGAAACTCAGACCCTTTAAAGCAATACTGCGTGGTACCCATCCCATGGGTCCCAAATCTCCAGGTTCAAGGGCATCTTCCTACATCGAAAACATGCATGAGAAACCCAGAAGATGGTACACCGTGTGATCGGGAAAGATTTCCAAAACGCACCTCATTTCTCATCTCCTTGTGCTCGGGTTCGCCATTCCATCCGCTTTACTAGCAATCTCCCTCCTTGGAGAATCAGCACCTTTAACCTCCTGTTCCGTACAGGTTGCAATTTGTCCTGCGGATGAACGGGAAGAGGGGGAACCAATGAGAGACTAGCTCTAGGTGTTGGGACAGGCACAGTTCACTCTATTTTCCCATCAGGAAGAAGAATTAACCACAGGCTCAGCCTGCCGCCCGGGACCAGAATAGGGCCTGAAGCAAACCTGTGCTTTTGCGGCCAGCTCCCAAGAAAGCGAGTTGAAAAATGGAGCTCAGGGGCACTGCAATTCACAAACCTGCAGACTTATAAATGATAACTCTCGTCCACAAATATACTGAGGGAAGGCAACGAAGAGGATTTGAAAGCAAGGCAGAATTGCAGGAAACAGATCTCAGGAGGGAGATTCGAATCGCCTTTAAAGAACAGGAAAAGCGGCAAAACCTCGACAATGATGCCCTTGGC